>NC_137883.1:34612523-34700023 GCF_963924005.1 Protomyctophum bolini
GCACACTATAGGACCATTGAAAGAGGGAGTGGCTATGGGGGAAGAGGGAGTGGCTATGGGGGAAGAGGGAGTGGCTATGGGGGAAGAGGGAGTGGCTATGGGGGAAGAGGGCCGGGGGAGTGGCTATGGGGGAAGAGGGCCGGGGGAGTGGCTATGGGGGAAGAGGGCCGGGGGAGCGCCGCGTGCAAACGGAACGGGCTAGCGGTGCTGTGTAGGCCTCAAAACATACTTGCAAAGTACATTAATACAATTTGAAGAAATAATGTGACATTAAATCTCTCCCCCATTGAACAAATATATACACCTGTTCTGTTCCTCAACTGCTGTACTGCTGGTGGTACCTGCTTTAAGTTGGGGGATGTCGTCGCACAACAGGCAACCCAAAAAAAACAAGACTTGCAAGGAAATAAACAAAACATACAGAACTCCTCCAGATTTATCTTGGATTATTTTCCCAGTTTTTGTTCAAAACAAGCTTTTTTCTCCCCCCCACAACAGCCCACAATTTAAAGGACCACTTTTCAACCTACCTTCATATAATTGGTCCTCACTAATATAATGTCTCATAGGAGGGCTGTGGGCAGTTCAGAAACCCATCCACCATGCAGTGACATCATCGATGGGGAATCCAAGCTCATAGAAACTGCAGGGTTTTTTTCCCCCTGAAAAGTTGCAATGCGATAATCGTTCTAACAATAATAAATATATATATATTAAAAACATATATTATTCCACTGGTGGACGGGTTTCTGAACTGCCCACAGCCCTCCTATGAGACAGACTGGTTTCTGAACTGCCCACAGCCCTCCTATGAGACACAGACTGGTTTCTGAACTGCCCACAGCCCTCCTATGAGACACAGACTGGTTTCTGAACTGCCCACAGCCCTCATATGAGACACAGACTGGTTTCTGAACTGCCCACAGCCCTCCTATGAGACACAGACTGGTTTCTGAACTGCCCACAGCCCTCCTATGAGACACAGACTGGTTTCTGAACTGCCCACAGCCCTCCTATGAGACACAGACTGGTTTCTGAACTGCCCACAGCCCTCCTATGAGACACAGACTGGTTTCTTCGTGAAATTCTCATTTAGATGCTTGGTGCTGAGTATGTTGTGGTGTATGGTGACCTTTTTTAACGTCATTGAATACTCCTATTGTGTAGTTTTTTTTAATTTATCTATGTAGTCTGTTATGTCTTCTGTTATTGATTAGTGCCAATGAAGGTGATCTCTTTGCTCAGAAGCCATACTGATTTTCAGACAACTGTTTGTATTTTTTTGATGAAATCATCCAGACTGACCAAAAGTATCTTTTCTAATATTTTTGAGAGTTGGTGGTAGCAGAGAAATTGGTCTGTAGTTTTGAAAATTGGGATAGTTTTTGCCACTTTCATTCAGTCCTGAATCCATAGTGGAAGGAAATTCACAAACATTTGGAAGTTGTATTTGGAATTATCACCCCCTTCCAGTTTGATACTTTATACATAGGCAACCTCCCATAATTATGACTTACTGGACTGCAGTGATAAAAACACAATTCTGTTCCTCCTGGTGGGGAGAAAGAAGGCTATCACGACAACCACAGCAGCCTATACAGTTGAAAAATGGATTGAGAACTCATGATATTTACAAAATATAAAAACTGTTTTACTCACTTAGAACTCAGGAAGAACACATCTAATGGATTTGGACTGAATATGCGAATTAAAAAAGTACTCTTTTGTTTATTTTTTATTTTTTTGGTGTCTTGCTCATTGATGACCTTGTATCTGTTTTCAAACGAGTGTAATTATGTGAAAGCGCCTCCTTAGTCTTTTCCAAAAAGCTGTATTTTATTTTATTTTTTCCCCTTTGAATGAAGATTTTTTTTTTGACACTTTGGTCATGATTGAGTACTGGAAATATATCGATGAGCATCTGACCAGGAGGAGTCATAACATGACTCATGTTTTTGATAAATTCACACCTGTTCGACTTAACAACAATCATAACATGTAATGTACCATATGATGCAAAATGTTTGTACTGGACAATTATGATAAAAACATAATTTAAAATAAATGTCAATTAAGGTCGCTGTGCTTCTTGTTGTTCTACTAGGTTTGGATATTAAAAGGAATACATTCATACTGTACATTCTATTCATGAAGTCATCTGTTGATTTGAGAGTGTGGATTCAGATCTTGGTTGGAGTCTCCACAGATAAATATCATCATATACTCCTAAAAAAGAGTTTCCCTGGTAGCAGAGTACAGATAAATATCATCATATACTCCTAAAAAGAGTTTCCCTGGTAGCAGAGTACAGATAAATATCATCATATACTCCTAAAAAGAGTTTCCCTGGTAGCAGAGTACAGATAAATATCATCATATACTCCTAAAAAGAGTTTCCCTGGTAGCAGAGTACAGATAAATATCATCATATACTCCTAAAAAGAGTTTCCCTGGTAGCAGAGTACAAATCCAGCTTCAGCATGCTACAGCGACATCCTGTATTCGCTCTTGTAGATCGGCTACTTTTAAGATTAAAGTGTTATAAACCCAAAATGGAATGCTGCCCAGGCTAGGTGGTTGAGGAAAGTGGCGGGTTCTAGGTTGAATCTAACTCACAATTTTTTTTTTTTGTAATTGAACTTAAACTTAATTCATAGTGTATTGTGTATGCAATGTTTTAGTCTATGTTTAATGTCTGTCAAGAGATATACCATTGTGGATTATTTTGACATAGCCTACATTTAAATACACAATAGCCTCAGTTACTGTGTAACTGAAAATTCACCACCTTTTCATTCATTTGAGTCCTCTTTTCCTCTTTTTCGAGTTAATTTAAGACTGAGGATTTAATGTGTACTCACAGAGAGCAGATATTGCCATCATCGTCATTCCTGTAAATATCACTGGGTAACATAGCACATCTATTTGTAATGTAATTGTAATCGAGACCAAACTATCCATAAGTGTATGATGTTGGTTCCGTAAACTCCTGGGACGTCTGACTCTTTTCGCTGTTGCTCTTCAAACTTTTTCCATAGCTATACAAACACAGAACACTGAAATTGTGACATCACATGAGATTCTTATTTCTAAGTTGCTTGAATTAATTGAAACACCTACAGTAGAAGCTATAACTGTTTCATTTCCCCACAAAATGTCTGAGGGCATATGCTCATTGCTACCTGTATTTCTATGTTGGAGCTATTCGCTATTTTGTATTTCACATTTATTTGTTTTGTTTGAAATAATGCATACAATAATGCCGTACTTTGAAAACAAAGTGCTTTCCAAAGAGTTCCACCTGAATGAGAGCGGATGTGACACCTACAACTGTGTGTGCACAATTGTTGTTTTGTTTTTATCTAATGTTGTGTATTTGTATTGAGAGAGGCCAATTCCAGTTGTGTTTTGTGTTCAAACTATATTAATAGTAGTTACTGAGTCACGCCACCAGGGGGAGATCGCCCTATGGTGAGCATGGTTTGTGTGGTATATGGACCACGGAGGCTTCCGTTCTTCAGACAGATTTGCAACCTGCTTTTGAACGCAACATAAATCTCCTGTCTATATTTTCCCTGTACAACAGGTTAGTAAAGTGTGCAAAAGCATTGTAACTTATAACAAAGGACTCATAAGCCTTTCTTCTTTTGTTTGGTCTAAGACTGATACAGAAATGTTGTGTTTTGGTTTAGTTTGAGACTTGTACAAGTGAATGAGTGACTGATTCTAAAATGGAGGCCTTGTTTATTTTCTGTAAAAAACGGAGCTCACTGACATATATATTTTAACACAACAGCTGTAGCATAGGGTTGGGTGTGATAATGTGCAAATGTTTATTTCATGTTTTGTGATATTTTGTGTGTTTTATAAAAAAAAGTTCTGTATGCAGTAAGACTGACTAAAAATGTAAACAAGCAATGTGTAAACAGTATTACAGTATTTACTGTGAAAGTAAAGAACAGAGACTGATAAAAGTAACAGTATTATAAATGTGAGTTTTGGAGCACATTACAAATGTATTATTCTAAAGTAACAGTTTATTGTAAATTGTGAACTATGAATATGTGATTATTGAATGTGATGAATATTATTGAATTTAAGGAGAGAAATAGAGAAAATAAGATTCTGTGAATAAAGACAGATTTGCAACCTGCTTTTGAACGCAACATAAATCTCCTGTCTATATTTTCCCTGTACAACAGGACTTATCTTCTGCCATCAGGCAACTCAATCGTGAGGCCTGTAACACGGAGACCCATCTTCAAAGTCGACGGAAATCAAATGGAAGTCAGGAAAGGTATGTGTTAATTGAGCTACATTTGGTAACAATTATGCTGGTGTACACAATGCTCGTTAATCAAGGTAACCACTTGAGGTGTTAGTCCCACAATCCCCAGCCAAGGAGGACTACAGTTAAACTGGCAAGTTGTCCAAATTGTCTAATACTGGCACACCCACAGTAATATTGATTAATGTATCTGTCCCTTAAATTAAAGTTAATAATTTTTTGCGTGTTTGTGTGTGCTGCCTTTGATGGAAAAATAACAGGCATGTGCCAATATACATCATGGACACTTTATATTCTTTGTCTTGTTTGAAGGACCTGACCAAGCGCTCCAGCCAGACGCAGAACAAAGCTGGTCGTAAGAGGCAACATGAAGAGCCAGAGAGCTTCTTCCCTTGGTTCACTGACCACGCTGATGCTGGGCCTGACGAGCTGGGAGAGGTCATCAAGGATGACATCTGGCCTAACCCCTTGCAGTACTACCTGGTAGGTAGCGTTTGCCGTCTTGAATATCATCTGTGATTTTTACTGTTAACTGTGAGCCTCGTCATGGCTATTGCAGCTGTGGCATACTTTTTGACTCACGGTCACGGTGAAAAGTGAACATTGCACCCCTGCTGGGATTTGAAACTTCAGTTGTTTTAGATCTGAGCTGCTTGTTCTATGTAGTTTCAAACTTGTACATGTTTTCATGGACATTTTTGTAGCTGTTCTGCCTTGGTGAGTTTGAAGTGAGAACGTTGAATACTTACATCTTTAAGAATCAACCTGAGCTCCTTGAAATTTACATTTCTTTAATGTCTAGGTTCCTGACATGGATGATGAGGAGGTTGAAGGTGAGGATGATGATGAGGACGAAGAGGGTTTGGAGGACATCGATGAGGAGGGTGATGAAGATGGAGAGGAAGATGAGGAAGATGATGGCGAGGTTGGAGAGGTATGGATGCCATAATCTGTTAACTCCTGTCACTATTGGCAGTTGTATCTGTGTACTGTCATGACTGTTAATTTCTTATTTTTACGATGATGATGGAGAAGATGACTGAGATGACGTGGATCTACCAAGACCCTCAACCTTTTCTTCCCTGTTTGGTTTTTCACCTATGACCAGGAAGTTTATTTTTGTGTGCTTCATCTCCATTCTGAAGCCTCTCACCTGTTTGTGCCATGTTTAAGTTCTCCTTTGACTCATCTAAATCTTATTTTTCCCCTATGTGTTTAACAAGTACCAGCTCATTCCTATCACTTGTAATGTTAGGGGGCTACGCTGGGGATGGGTGGGAACTGGAAGTAGACTGGATGGTCTCTAGATGCCGCCTACAAAGTTTAGATTTCTGCAGATCAGGACAGAAATTATCGTATCTTGGGAGGAACTCTTGATGATGGCCACAAACAACTTCCAGGCTATCCAACCTCCAAGTTGCAGTTTGCTCCATTGACAGCCCTGTTTGTGAGACGAAAAAGTTCCATCTGATTGTTGTAAACAAACTAGCTAATGTTGCACCTCTACAAAAGCTTGGGTTATCCTCTCTGTCCACACAAAGGCTTTGTTTCAGATAAATCCACTCTTATGAGAAACATTTTGTCAAACTCCACAAAGGCATGATTCAAATAAGTTTTGATCTACAAGTGCATTACCTGTGCGCTCATTGCCAGGTGTGTGATCAAAGTGGTTTTGCACAGCACAGGTAATGAAGGTGTAACACTAAAAATCATAACATGGAGATTGACACGGTTGCTCATACAATGGTGACTTTTTGTTAGACTTGAAAGAGGATAACCCTAGATTTCTGTAGAGGTCCAATATTGGCGAGTATTGTATGCAATCAAATTGAACTGTCATGAATAGGGATATCAATGGAAGGAATTAAAATAGCCTTGTAGCCATCTTGATGAATTGGTGTGCAGCTGGACAAAATTAGGTTCTTGATGTTTTCTACCTTGAGTATATGGATGTTATGTAAATTTGCTCAATTCAGTTTTGTCAAAATTACTTATAATGGAGCTACAAGCTAACAGCTTGTAAATTTTGGGCCCCACTGCTTCATGGGAAATATGACCTGTTAAACTCATGGAAATTGCATTGAAATCACCCTTTTCTTTTCTGCTGGGGGGAAAAATAAACTGTTTTAAATTTGAGGTGTACAAGTTGCTTTGTTACAATAAAACTTACTGTGTATAAATGTGTGGGACTCTTTTAAAGAGGACATTTTATTAATGGCAATGTAGGCACTGGACATGCCTTAATATACAAACAAAATCAGCTCATAAAAGATTTTGGTGTGACGAGCAGGCTTGATGCAAAGTCTTCTCTTCATAATCGATGGGTGATTCGAGCCACAAGCGGGCAAGTGGCCACCGTCCAGGAGTATCCGTGGTACCAAGAGAAGCGCTCGTCTGCCGGCCAGTGTTGGGAGACGTTCGCCTTCCTGAGTGTTATGACTTCGAAGCGGTGCCCACACATGTGTGCGTGTGTGTATATATATATATATACATTTTAACAAATACTGTACACGCATATATATATATATATGTGTGTGTGTGTGTGTACAGTATTTGTTAAAATTTCTTATGAAGTACTGTCAATTCATAAACACCTGGAAGAAATCACGGCACTTCATGTTAAGTGATTACTATTCTAATTATTTAGCATACAGTATGTCAGCAGCTTACTCCACATAACTGATTGAAAACAACCCCTCCAGGATCTCAGGAAGCAGAGGACAGAATCTCACGCCTTAATGCAGGGGACGCAGGAGAGGATTGAAACCATGAGAGCGAAGGTACTTTTGTTTCATGGCTGTCTCACTGTATTTCAAGCAATACTACCACATATCTTGCTAATCCAGCCTGTGTACATTTTGTGTACTAGTCAGCACCATTTTAGACGTATATTGTAATGATTTATGACCATATATCAATCAAAATGTACTGTAATTCTGCAAACTGTTAATAATTATTTCAATCAAAGGTTGCTGGGGTCTGGGGACCCCCTGCAGTAGGCTACCTAGTACCTACCTGTTTGTTGCTGGGGGTCCCAGAGATAGAAATGCCACTAAATGGGGGTCCGTATTCTAATGTCAAACTAACCATAACCTCACAAAAACGAGTAGTCCGTGTTGTAGGAAATTTACCAACGGGGTTTGAACAGGCAAAGTTACGAGGTGAGGACAGGATGGCAGTTCAAGGTATCAGTGTAACATTGTAATTCATAACATTTTCAGAACAGACGAGCACTATAGCAGCATAAACCACTCGTTGTCAGACGGAATACACACGCAGATACGAGTCACGACACAGCATTATTGCACATCTGTGCTTTGCCTTTCATCCACGCTTCTATAGCCTTTTACATTTCATTTCCCATCCACGGGCACAAGCAACGTGATATCAACAGCTTCCACCCGATCTGGATGGTCGTGTTGTTTCTGACGAGGGTAGCAACTAGTTAGCATGGGAGCTAACATTAGTTCCCCAACCCTCACACTCGATGCTGCGTTTACACGAGCAGACACAAAGACGAATGGGAATATCATTTGGAGCAGGCCGAGCAGCTACTGTACACGTCTGTTTGCATCGACAGTATGACTGTATTGTTGCGTCTGGTTTCACTGTCCACAGCAGGCAGACCTGTCAAAACAATGCACTTCCCAAAGCTCAGAGATATGCCACCACCTATAAATTCAAACCCAGAATGTCTTTCCCCAGCTATCTCATTCCACTTTCATTTATTTTATTCCATAGTCTTAGTTTTTCTCTTATAAAGTTGTTTTAATTAGTTTTCTAATGTTCCCCTTGAAAAGCGTAGTACTCAGAGAAGCATTATATAAATAATAATATTATCACTATTAGTATTACTACTTTTTTAATTGCCTATTCATTCATTGATTCACTCGTATCCAAATCCATTTGAAAAAAAAGCTCACTGATCAGGTCAAATAGGCCTATTGATATGCGATTAAAATGTGATTAATTGAGATTAATTAATCACAAATCCTCCAATTAATTAGATGTTTTTTTAAAGTCCCAACCCTATTCTTTATAGATCTAGCTTCAAATTAAAAATCTAAAAAAGGTTAAATGTGTCAGATCGCACCGTATCGTATCGAATCGCATCGAATCGCATCGAATCGCCTCAAATTCCACAAAATCAAAATCGCATCGAATTCCACCGAATCGAATTCGAATCGTTCTGTGTATAAATGTATCGTCTCTGAATCGCATCGTAGCCCATGCATATCGATACGTATCGAATCGTCTTGTAAAGGAGAGATGCACACCCCTAGTTATAGCCCATGTTTTTTGAAATTTTGAAAAAATAATTTAGCCTCGTTTCTCATCATTTTGGACCGTGGGCTATAGCCCATATCGTACGGCATACTATAGCGCGCCGTTTTTCATCATTTTTGAAGATTTGAAAAAAATGACGAAATGACAAAAACGATGGGTTATAGCTAGTGGTGTCAAAAAATATCGATATGAATCGATAATCGATTTTAACATTAACGATGCGACTACATCGATGCACGTGTGTCTGGATCGGTCAAAATAGCGTCTGCATCGGACGTTGGTTCGATCCTAAAGCTGCGAATCGATATAATTCAACTAACTGCGGGAAAAACACAGATGTACAAGCCCAAAGCGCTGTGCATTGCGACGGGTAGATAGCTTGTAGATCTGCTACTTCCAGCGCAGGACGGGCGCATGCTTATGATGACGCTCTATATGCATCAGCAGCCAGCAACAACAGACGAGCACTATAGCAGCATAAACCACTCGTTGTCAGACGGAATACACACGCAGATACGAGTCACGACACAGCATTATTGCACATCTGTGCTTTGCCTTTCATCCACGCTTCTATAGCCTTTTACATTTCATTTCCCATCCACGGGCACAAGCAACGTGATATCAACAGCTTCCACCCGATCTGGATGGTCGTGTTGTTTCTGACGAGGGTAGCAACTAGTTAGCATGGGAGCTAACATTAGTTCCCCAACCCTCACACTCGATGCTGCGTTTACACGAGCAGACACAAAGACGAATGGGAATATCATTTGGAGCAGGCCGAGCAGCTACTGTACACGTCTGTTTGCATCGACAGTATGACTGTATTGTTGCGTCTGGTTTCACTGTCCACAGCAGGCAGACCTGTCAAAACAATGCACTTCCCAAAGCTCAGAGATATGCCACCACCTATAAATTCAAACCCAGAATGTCTTTCCCCAGCTATCTCATTCCACTTTCATTTATTTTATTCCATAGTCTTAGTTTTTCTCTTATAAAGTTGTTTTAATTAGTTTTCTAATGTTCCCCTTGAAAAGCGTAGTACTCAGAGAAGCATTATATAAATAATAATATTATCACTATTAGTATTACTACTTTTTTAATTGCCTATTCATTCATTGATTCACTCGTATCCAAATCCATTTGAAAAAAAAGCTCACTGATCAGGTCAAATAGGCCTATTGATATGCGATTAAAATGTGATTAATTGAGATTAATTAATCACAAATCCTCCAATTAATTAGATGTTTTTTTAAAGTCCCAACCCTATTCTTTATAGATCTAGCTTCAAATTAAAAATCTAAAAAAGGTTAAATGTGTCAGATCGCACCGTATCGTATCGAATCGCATCGAATCGCATCGAATCGCCTCAAATTCCACAAAATCAAAATCGCATCGAATTCCACCGAATCGAATTCGAATCGTTCTGTGTATAAATGTATCGTCTCTGAATCGCATCGTAGCCCATGCATATCGATACGTATCGAATCGTCTTGTAAAGGAGAGATGCACACCCCTAGTTATAGCCCATGTTTTTTGAAATTTTGAAAAAATAATTTAGCCTCGTTTCTCATCATTTTGGACCGTGGGCTATAGCCCATATCGTACGGCATACTATAGCGCGCCGTTTTTCATCATTTTTGAAGATTTGAAAAAAATGACGAAATGACAAAAACGATGGGTTATAGCTAGTGGTGTCAAAAAATATCGATATGAATCGATAATCGATTTTAACATTAACGATGCGACTACATCGATGCACGTGTGTCTGGATCGGTCAAAATAGCGTCTGCATCGGACGTTGGTTCGATCCTAAAGCTGCGAATCGATATAATTCAACTAACTGCGGGAAAAACACAGATGTACAAGCCCAAAGCGCTGTGCATTGCGACGGGTAGATAGCTTGTAGATCTGCTACTTCCAGCGCAGGACGGGCGCATGCTTATGATGACGCTCTATATGCATCAGCAGCCAGCAACAACAGACGAGCACTATAGCAGCATAAACCACTCGTTGTCAGACGGAATACACACGCAGATACGAGTCACGACACAGCATTATTGCACATCTGTGCTTTGCCTTTCATCCACGCTTCTATAGCCTTTTACATTTCATTTCCCATCCACGGGCACAAGCAACGTGATATCAACAGCTTCCACCCGATCTGGATGGTCGTGTTGTTTCTGACGAGGGTAGCAACTAGTTAGCATGGGAGCTAACATTAGTTCCCCAACCCTCACACTCGATGCTGCGTTTACACGAGCAGACACAAAGACGAATGGGAATATCATTTGGAGCAGGCCGAGCAGCTACTGTACACGTCTGTTTGCATCGACAGTATGACTGTATTGTTGCGTCTGGTTTCACTGTCCACAGCAGGCAGACCTGTCAAAACAATGCACTTCCCAAAGCTCAGAGATATGCCACCACCTATAAATTCAAACCCAGAATGTCTTTCCCCAGCTATCTCATTCCACTTTCATTTATTTTATTCCATAGTCTTAGTTTTTCTCTTATAAAGTTGTTTTAATTAGTTTTCTAATGTTCCCCTTGAAAAGCGTAGTACTCAGAGAAGCATTATATAAATAATAATATTATCACTATTAGTATTACTACTTTTTTAATTGCCTATTCATTCATTGATTCACTCGTATCCAAATCCATTTGAAAAAAAAGCTCACTGATCAGGTCAAATAGGCCTATTGATATGCGATTAAAATGTGATTAATTGAGATTAATTAATCACAAATCCTCCAATTAATTAGATGTTTTTTTAAAGTCCCAACCCTATTCTTTATAGATCTAGCTTCAAATTAAAAATCTAAAAAAGGTTAAATGTGTCAGATCGCACCGTATCGTATCGAATCGCATCGAATCGCATCGAATCGCCTCAAATTCCACAAAATCAAAATCGCATCGAATTCCACCGAATCGAATTCGAATCGTTCTGTGTATAAATGTATCGTCTCTGAATCGCATCGTAGCCCATGCATATCGATACGTATCGAATCGTCTTGTAAAGGAGAGATGCACACCCCTAGTTATAGCCCATGTTTTTTGAAATTTTGAAAAAATAATTTAGCCTCGTTTCTCATCATTTTGGACCGTGGGCTATAGCCCATATCGTACGGCATACTATAGCGCGCCGTTTTTCATCATTTTTGAAGATTTGAAAAAAATGACGAAATGACAAAAACGATGGGTTATAGCCCATGTTTTTTGAAATTTTGAAAAAATAATTTAGCCTCGTTTCTCATCATTTTGGACCGTGGGCTATAGCCCATATCGTACGGCATACTATAGCGCGCCGTTTTTCATCATTTTTGAAGATTTGAAAAAAATGACGAAATGACAAAAACGATGGGTTATAGCCCATGTTTTTTGAAATTTTGAAAAAATAATTTAGCCTCGTTTCTCATCATTTTGGACCGTGGGCTATAGCCCATATCGTACGGCATACTATAGCGCGCCGTTTTTCATCATTTTTGAAGATTTGAAAAAAATGACGAAATGACAAAAACGATGGGTTATAGCCCATGTTTTTTGAAATTTTGAAAAAATAATTTAGCCTCGTTTCTCATCATTTTGGACCGTGGGCTATAGCCCATATCGTACGGCATACTATAGCGCGCCGTTTTTCATTATTTTTGAAGATTTGAAAAAAATGACGAAATGACAAAAACGATGGGTTATAGCCCATGTTTTTTGAAATTTTGAAAAAATAATTTAGCCTCGTTTCTCATCATTTTGGACCGTGGGCTATAGCCCATATCGTACGGCATACTATAGCGCGCCGTTTTTCATCATTTTTGAAGATTTGAAAAAAATGACGAAATGACAAAAACGATGGGTTATAGCCCATGTTTTTTGAAATTTTGAAAAAATAATTTAGCCTCGTTTCTCATCATTTTGGACCGTGGGCTATAGCCCATATCGTACGGCATACTATGGCACGCCGTTTTTCATCATTTTTGAGGATTTGGAAAAAATGACAAAAACGATGGGTTATAGCCCATGTTTTTTTTAATTTTGAAACAACCAAAAGTGTCAAATAATGGTTAGAAGCTGTTTTTCAACAACCAAAAGTGTCAAATAATGGTTAATGGAGTTGGAACAACTGATGTTCAGGAGGAGGAGAAACGCGCATTGGCCCTGCCCTTCACGCCACTCTCCTCCCTCCACGTCAATCTACCTGTCCCCTTTTTATACCTGCCAAATACCACCCAGAACCCTCCTTGCTTCGCCCGCGTCGCACACTAGCCGCCTTCCTACAGGCTTCTCGCAACCCACCCCCACCCCTTCACCTCCATAGCAGCTCCTCTCCCCGCTCCCCCCAAAGGAACTACTACATCCACCTCGCCAAAAGTGGATCAAACGATTAAAACAAAACTCTCTCCCATCATTATCAGGTTCCTGCCGTGGGATTTCGTCCATGCGCACCGTAAGACGAACGCCTTACGACGAACGCCACACGACGAGTGCCATTCGACCTCCTCCCCAAAGACTCCAGGGTCGGCGACCCCCCCGGAACCTACACATCCGCATTCATTCATCCCTCCTTCATCCCTCCATCTATTCACTGTCAATAAATTCCTTAAACCTCCCCAATGGCGTGTTTATTCCTACTAGTGAAGAGAAAGTTTAAAAAATCAAAGCAAATACAGGTAATTCGAAAATGTTATTTTTGTACTTTTTTGTTTCTCTTCTTTATATATTACTTTACTGTTGAAATGTAAAATTTACATTTCAACGAAAGGACCTGTAAATGACAACACAAAAACTAAGGCACTGGTGTCGTACTTCTGGTTTACCGGAACGGGGTGCAACTCCCTGCAGTGCCCTGCTCAATTTGTTGTATTTACATGGTTCATTGGTGTCCATGGTCTCAGAGGTCATCGCTATAGTCTTAATCATTTTTGAGGATTTAAAAAAAAGTGAAAATCGTTTTTTTTTTATTATTCTTTTCTTCAAATTTCAATTCCATTTCCGCAATTCCACAATTTCCGCAATTTCCATTTCCGCAATTTCCCTAATTTCAACAATTTCCATTTCCGTAATTTCCGCAATTTCTGCAATTAATATTTCCGCAATTTCCGCAATTTCCATTTCCGCAATTACCATTTTCGCAATTCCACAATTTCCGCAATTACCATTTCCATTGTCTGTCTGCCTGTCTATGAGTAGCTGTCTGCCTGCCTGCCAGCCTGGTTAACAGAAAATAAATTGTTATGGCTGAGTAAAATAAAATACAATATCCATTTCCACCATTTCCACCATTTCCGCAATTACCATTTCCACAATTTCCGCAATTTCCGCAATTTCCGGATAACTTTTTTTTTCAAAATTTCAAAAATTGCGGAAATTGCGGAATTTTGAATTTTGAAAAAAAAAGTTATCCGGAAATTGCGGAAATTGCGGAAAATGAAAAAAACATGGGCTATAAGCCATCCTTTTTTTTCTAACACTCCGCAATTTGCTAATGTTTCCCATCCTTTCCGGTAAATACAACACATTGAGCAGGGCACTGCAGGGAGTTGAACCCCGTTCCGGTAAACCAGAAGTCCGACACCAGTGCCTTAGTTTTTGTGTTGTTCATTTACAGGTCCAGGTGTGCATATACATGTGCGCCTGTGCGTGTGTAGGTGCACGCTTCAATATAACCCATCGTTTTTTTCATTTTTTCAATATTGTCCAATTCTCCATGAGTAGCTGTCTGTCTGTCTGCCTGTCTATGAGTAGCTGTCTGCCTGCCTGCCAGCCAGCAAGTTGGTTAACAGAAAATAAATTGTTATGGCTGAGTAAAATAAAATACAATATCCATTTCCACCATTTCCACCATTTCCGCAATTACAATTTCCGCAATTTCCGCAATTTCCGGATAACTTTTTTTTTCAAAATTTCAAAAATTGCGGAAATTGCGGAATTTTGAATTTTGAAAAAAAAAGTTATCCGGAAATTGCGGAAATTGCGGAAAATGAAAAAAAAACATGGGCTATAAGCCATCCTTTTTTTTCTAACACTCCGCAATTTGCTAATGTTTCCCATCCTTTCCGGTAAATACAACACATTGAGCAGGGCACTGCAGGGAGTTGAACCCCGTTCCGGTAAACCAGAAGTCCGACACCAGTGCCTTAGTTTTTGTGTTGTTCATTTACAGGTCCAGGTGTGCATATACATGTGCGCCTGTGCGTGTGTAGGTGCACGCTTCAATATAACCCATCGTTTTTTTCATTTTTTCAATATTGTCCAATTCTCCATGAGTAGCTGTCTGTCTGTCTGCCTGTCTATGAGTAGCTGTCTGCCTGCCTGCCAGCCTGGTTAACAGAAAATAAATTGTTATGGCTGAGTAAAATAAAATACAATATCCATTTCCACCATTTCCACCATTTCCGCAATTACCATTTCCACAATTTCCGCAATTTCCGCAATTTCCGGATAACTTTTTTTTTCAAAATTTCAAAAATTGCGGAAATTGCGGAATTTTGAATTTTGAAAAAAAAAGTTATCCGGAAATTGCGGAAATTGCGGAAAATGAAAAAAACATGGGCTATAAGCCATCCTTTTTTTTCTAACACTCCGCAATTTGCTAATGTTTCCCATCCTTTCCGGTAAATACAACACATTGAGCAGGGCACTGCAGGGAGTTGAACCCCGTTCCGGTAAACCAGAAGTCCGACACCAGTGCCTTAGTTTTTGTGTTGTTCATTTACAGGTCCAGGTGTGCATATACATGTGCGCCTGTGCGTGTGTAGGTGCACGCTTCAATATAACCCATCGTTTTTTTCATTTTTTCAATATTGTCCAATTCTCCATGAGTAGCTGTCTGTCTGTCTGCCTGTCTATGAGTAGCTGTCTGCCTGCCTGCCAGCCAGCAAGTTGGTTAACAGAAAATAAATTGTTATGGCTGAGTAAAATAAAATACAATATCCATTTCCACCATTTCCACCATTTCCGCAATTACAATTTCCGCAATTTCCGCAATTTCCGGATAACTTTTTTTTTCAAAATTTCAAAAATTGCGGAAATTGCGGAATTTTGAATTTTGAAAAAAAAAGTTATCCGGAAATTGCGGAAATTGCGGAAAATGAAAAAAAAACATGGGCTATAAGCCATCCTTTTTTTTCTAACACTCCGCAATTTGCTAATGTTTCCCATCCTTTCCGGTAAATACAACACATTGAGCAGGGCACTGCAGGGAGTTGAACCCCGTTCCGGTAAACCAGAAGTCCGACACCAGTGCCTTAGTTTTTGTGTTGTTCATTTACAGGTCCAGGTGTGCATATACATGTGCGCCTGTGCGTGTGTAGGTGCACGCTTCAATATAACCCATCGTTTTTTTCATTTTTTCAATATTGTCCAATTCTCCATGAGTAGCTGTCTGTCTGTCTGCCTGTCTATGAGTAGCTGTCTGCCTGCCTGCCAGCCTGGTTAACAGAAAATAAATTGTTATGGCTGAGTAAAATAAAATACAATATCCATTTCCACCATTTCCACCATTTCCGCAATTACCATTTCCACAATTTCCGCAATTTCCGCAATTTCCGGATAACTTTTTTTTTCAAAATTTCAAAAATTGCGGAAATTGCGGAATTTTGAATTTTGAAAAAAAAAGTTATCCGGAAATTGCGGAAATTGCGGAAAATGAAAAAAACATGGGCTATAAGCCATCCTTTTTTTTCTAACACTCCGCAATTTGCTAATGTTTCCCATCCTTTCCGGTAAATACAACACATTGAGCAGGGCACTGCAGGGAGTTGAACCCCGTTCCGGTAAACCAGAAGTCCGACACCAGTGCCTTAGTTTTTGTGTTGTTCATTTACAGGTCCAGGTGTGCATATACATGTGCGCCTGTGCGTGTGTAGGTGCACGCTTCAATATAACCCATCGTTTTTTTCATTTTTTCAATATTGTCCAATTCTCCATGAGTAGCTGTCTGTCTGTCTGCCTGTCTATGAGTAGCTGTCTGCCTGCCTGCCAGCCAGCAAGTTGGTTAACAGAAAATAAATTGTTATGGCTGAGTAAAATAAAATACAATATCCATTTCCACCATTTCCACCATTTCCGCAATTACAATTTCCGCAATTTCCGCAATTTCCGGATAACTTTTTTTTTCAAAATTTCAAAAATTGCGGAAATTGCGGAATTTTGAATTTTGAAAAAAAAAGTTATCCGGAAATTGCGGAAATTGCGGAAAATGAAAAAAAAACATGGGCTATAAGCCATCCTTTTTTTTCTAACACTCCGCAATTTGCTAATGTTTCCCATCCTTTCCGGTAAATACAACACATTGAGCAGGGCACTGCAGGGAGTTGAACCCCGTTCCGGTAAACCAGAAGTCCGACACCAGTGCCTTAGTTTTTGTGTTGTTCATTTACAGGTCCAGGTGTGCATATACATGTGCGCCTGTGCGTGTGTAGGTGCACGCTTCAATATAACCCATCGTTTTTTTCATTTTTTCAATATTGTCCAATTCTCCATGAGTAGCTGTCTGTCTGTCTGCCTGTCTATGAGTAGCTGTCTGCCTGCCTGCCAGCCTGGTTAACAGAAAATAAATTGTTATGGCTGAGTAAAATAAAATACAATATCCATTTCCACCATTTCCACCATTTCCGCAATTACCATTTCCACAATTTCCGCAATTTCCGCAATTTCCGGATAACTTTTTTTTTCAAAATTTCAAAAATTGCGGAAATTGCGGAATTTTGAATTTTGAAAAAAAAAGTTATCCGGAAATTGCGGAAATTGCGGAAAATGAAAAAAACATGGGCTATAAGCCATCCTTTTTTTTCTAACACTCCGCAATTTGCTAATGTTTCCCATCCTTTCCGGTAAATACAACACATTGAGCAGGGCACTGCAGGGAGTTGAACCCCGTTCCGGTAAACCAGAAGTCCGACACCAGTGCCTTAGTTTTTGTGTTGTTCATTTACAGGTCCAGGTGTGCATATACATGTGCGCCTGTGCGTGTGTAGGTGCACGCTTCAATATAACCCATCGTTTTTTTTATTTTTTCAATATTGTCCAATTCTCCATGAGTAGCTGTCTGTCTGTCTGCCTGTCTATGAGTAGCTGTCTGCCTGCCTGCCAGCCAGCAAGTTGGTTAACAGAAAATAAATTGTTATGGCTGAGTAAAATAAAATACAATATCCATTTCCACCATTTCCACCATTTCCGCAATTACAATTTCCGCAATTTCCGCAATTTCCGGATAACTTTTTTTTTCAAAATTTCAAAAATTGCGGAAATTGCGGAATTTTGAATTTTGAAAAAAAAAGTTATCCGGAAATTGCGGAAATTGCGGAAAATGAAAAAAAAACATGGGCTATAAGCCATCCTTTTTTTTCTAACACTCCGCAATTTGCTAATGTTTCCCATCCTTTCCGGTAAATACAACACATTGAGCAGGGCACTGCAGGGAGTTGAACCCCGTTCCGGTAAACCAGAAGTCCGACACCAGTGCCTTAGTTTTTGTGTTGTTAATTTACAGGTCCAGGTGTGCATACGCATGTGCGCCTGTGCGTGTGTAGGTGCATATGTGCATTTGTGTGTGCACGCTTCAATGACCACTGTTGGACCCCATGGGGATCAAGGACCTCTGGGAGCCACCCATAATTCACAACGGTCACTTGTATTTTTTTTTAAACATCTGTTTATTATGATTTTTGGCATAAAAGCATTTCAGTAATGATTAACCATAAAATTACAGATCGGGAAAAAAATAGCAAAAAACATACAAACAAGAGACTTACAATAAAAGGAGACAAAACATAACTCAAAGAAAAAGACAAAAACAATAAAATTATAACTGACAAGGCTGATGACTACACGGCATTCCGAGGACAGAAACAACATCACTATAAATTCTAAAAAACATTTCTGATGTGAAAAGGAAGACATATGCATACATGTGTACCCACATAGAAAATACAGACGTATACAGTATACACATATCAAACATTAATTAGATGACATTACGGGGCAGAACAACATTCAATTACACCACTTCAGTCCAATGTAACAAGCATCTCAATAATGGGCGACCAGGTTTTTAGATAAAGATGTTCTTTTTTCGACAAGGTGAATCTAATTTTCTCCATATGCAGCACTCCTCCCAGCTCCCTTAGCCACATGTCAACTGTCGGAGGTTTATCCGATTTCCAGGCTTGTAGTATTAATTTCCTAGCTAACAGTGTTGCGAGTGAGATGGCCTGTGCCTCGTATTTGTTTTTTACTTGATCTGGTTCCATCACACCGAAGAGTGCAACTAGAGGTGCCGGGGGGAAGTCTTTTTTATAAGCTTTAGCCAAGAAATCAAAAATTTCATTCCAGAAACGTTGCAATTTATGACATTGAAGGAACTGATGAGACAAAGTCCCTTGTTCCGTTAAACACTTTCCACACATGGGAGAAGAATCTTTAAAGATTTTGTTTAATTTAGTTGGGGAATAGTGCAGCCTATGAACAATCTTAAATTGAATCAGAGAGTGCTAGGGCTGCCGTAATTGTCCAAAAATTGGATTCGGATATTCGTTTTAAAAACCCACGTGGATTCGAACAATTCGAGCCATTCGGATTTCGGATTTCAATTCGAGCCAATCGGATTTTTAAATAATTATATTTACACCAATACAACCTGAGACATAACATTTAAGATCGCATTGCTGGCGCAACTCTCTCTCTCCGCGCATTGGTGTTGCTGAAAACTGAGATGGAACGGAACGCATACATTCTCCCTTCTCCAGTAAAACATTTTTCTTAAATGAGCAATCCTACCACACAGCCTTATCAAAACGAGGCACGGAGGCAGTGTTAATTCTGCTGCATTATTATTATCTGTGGACTGTGGGTCTGCTGCCGAGTGCCGACGTTATGAAACTTTTTAGCTAGCGCTCCGCTGTTATGCTCAAATTAGTGACCCTAAAGAATTCTGAGGCAACATGGCTGGAGACGAGGCAGCCAATCAGAACTGCGCTGCGCTGCGCTGTATAGTCTGTGTTTAGGAAGAGTGCGAGGCAGCTGATTTATTCTTCAATGTATGCCGTTGTCGGCGTGTCGCGTGGCAAATATAACTAATCTACAAGCTCACGAGTCACAACGCTTACCCATGGCACCGAAAACTAATAATAATAATAAATAAATAAATATTTTTTATTATTATTTTTAATTCGAACCTTAATTTTATATATTCGGTTATTAATTATTTTTTTTGATTCGAATCTATATTCGGATATAGAATATTCGTTGGCAGCACTAGAGAGTGCCTAACATTGATAGAGCTATGGTGAATGTTGGTGATACAATCCTCCCATACTCCATCTGAAATCTCTATGCCTAATTCTCTTTGCCAATTGTCCTTAAACAAGCTTGAGGATGGGTTAACCACGGTCAGCAAGGTGTCATAGAATTGAGAGACTGCACCTTTTTCAAAGGGCTCAGTGTTGAAGAAACTATCCAAGACTGGATGACTGGGTTGTTGTTCATATTGTGGGACATGCGTTCTAAGAAAATGTCTCAATTGCAAGTAACGGAACAAATGTGATGATGGGAGCCGGAAGGATTCTCGTATTTGTTGAAAAGAGGCAAGATAACCTTTACCATGACCTTGATTAAAGTATACATTTCGGAGATTCACAATACCTTTCTCCTTCCATGACATAAAAACCGGGTCTGCCAGACCCGGCTGAAAAGCCGGATTGGAACATATAGGAGAATCCAAATATATTTTAGGAGCCTTTGTCAATGCTAAGACCTGAGACCATATTTTCAGAGAGTTTTGAATTATGGGGTTATGTCCATAACTACTTATGGACACTACTGTGTGTGTGTGTGTGTGTGTGTGTGTATGTATGCGCCGCCAAATTGTATAGGCCACTGTTTTACTTTGCACATTCTCAGAGTTATGGAAGTCCTTGAAATACATGTGTTGTTTTTTGTTGTACTCACAGGTTGCTGTACGAGGTCCAGTCAGCCTTGCTGAGCGAGGGTCTGGTGGTCAGCAGGGCTGAGGTCAGATGAGACTGGCTGAGCAGCAGGCCTGATCCACTGGACACTGGAGTCACCCGATGACCACTGTCCTGGAGACCCTGCAACGCGCGCACACACACACACACACACACACGCACACACACACACGCACACGCGCTCACAAAGTAGAACATAAAAATAGGGTTTATTTTTTGCCTCTTGTCTGAGCACCCCTGTAGACCAGACATCACACAGGGCTGGCTATTATTTTTTTTAATCGTGAAAATGTGTGCAAAATTCATTACCAATTACATTTTTTTTGTGGCTTTCTCCTTTATTTTATATATTTTATGGAGGGACAGACAGTAGGCTGACAGGAAATGGGGAGAGAGATGGGGGGGGTGACATGCAGTAAGGGCCGTCGGGATCGGGAGTCGAACCCGCGGCCACACTGCCAGACTGGATTATACCAGCCAAGGTGCCTGGACCGCTGAGCCACGGCCCAGGCCTGACAATTATAATTTTAATATCTAGAATATCTTAGAAGACATTTTGTAGAATGGCAAAATGGGTTTTAACCCATTTAGGCCCGACTTCGAAAGAATATATTCAAAGATTTGTGCCGCATTTTCACGATTAAAAAAAAATAGCAGACCTACAAGCTCATAGCGCGGCACTCGGTGCCGCGCTATGAGCTTGTAGATCTGCTATTTTTCCAACAGCTCAAGTATAACATAATGCTTTTAAAACACCAAAAGGGGTTCGCATTATGTTGTGCTTTAGCTATTGAAAAATAGCAGATCTACAAGCTCATAGCTTGTAGGTCTGCTATTTTTGAAAAATGACTGACGACTGACATAGAAACATGGCTTTTTTCAGAAAACTGTCATTTTCAAACAGACATTTTTAGAATCTGATCTCAGGTCAGAATGGGTTAAAGAGTCAACTCACGCGGTCTCTCCTGTGGCTGCTCTTGATGGTTCTGATCTCCTGCTGCAGTCTCTCCATCTGCTCCGGGCTGAGCTCCGTGCCAGGTCTCTCAACAAATGACCGGCACAGACGACCCACCAACTCCACTGCCCTGCACACTTCCCCAGTCGTCATCAGATGTGAGGAGTTGCCATCACTTGCCTCGGCTCGGGTCATTGACCCTCCCAGTATACCTTGGCTCGGGTCATTGACCCTCCCAGTATACCTCGGCTCGGGTCATTGACCCTCCCAGTATACCTTGGCTCGGGTCATTGACCCTCCCAGTATACCTTGGCTCGGGTCATTGACCCTCCCAGTATACCTCGGCTCAGGTCATTGACCCTCCCAGTATACCTCGGCTCGGGTCATTGACCCTCCCAGTATACCTTGGGGTCATTGACCCTCCCAGTATACCTTGGGGTCATTGACCCTCCCAGTATACCTCGGCTCAGGTCATTGACCCTCCCAGTATACCTTGGCTCGGGTCATTGACCCTCCCAGTATACCTTGGGGTCATTGACCCTCCCAGTATACCTTGGGGTCATTGACCCTCCCAGTATACCTTGGCTCGGGTCATTGACCCTCCCAGTATACCTTGGGGTCATTGACCCTCCCAGTATACCTTGGGGTCATTGACCCTCCCAGTATACCTTGGCTCGGGTCATTGACCCTCCCAGTATACCTTGGCTCGGGTCATTGACCCTCCCAGTATACCTTGGCTCGGGTCATTGACCCTCCCAGTATACCTTGGGGTCATTGACCCTCCCAGTATACCTTGGGGTCATTGACCCTCCCAGTATACCTTGGGGTCATTGACCCTCCCAGTATACCTTGGGGTCATTGACCCTCCCAGTATACCTCGGCTCGGGTCATTGACCCTCCCAGTATACCTTGGCTGTTGGAAATCCAAGCACAAGCAGCACCATGCTTCTAAAGGCGGAGGTGGAGCAGACTGCATCTGATGAGACGGAGACGGTCACCGCAGCCAACGCTGTCAAGAAGACCACGCACTCTGTGAAAAATAAGGAAAAGACGCGGGTCGGGGGGAAAGCAGTGCGTCTGAAGGCTGGAAAAGAAAAGAAAACATTGACAGATCCTCAAGGTGCTGATGGTGACTGTGAGGCTGAGAAGTCAGAGACGACGGATACTAGTCATTAAGCTACTAATATTAATTAAAGCGGGTCATGTTTCCATGTTTGGAATTGTAACAGCTGAAATAAATAATATATCAAAATTTCCGATATATAACCGGAGGGCCGCATTAACCCATTCTGGACAGGAACCCCTTTTGGTTATACTTTTATAGCTATTGCAAAATAGAAGATCTACAAGCTCACAGAGTGCCGCGCTACGAGCCTGTAGATCTGCTATTTTTGAAAAAACGTGAAAATGTCTTTCAGAGCGAACGCTTTTAACTCAAATCTTTGCTTCTGGGTGGGGGGGGGGGTCCCTGGAACAACATATTTTCAGATGGGGGTCCGCCGCCAAATACAGATAATACAGAAACCCGTTAGGATTTAGAAGGCATGTGGCCTCTGGGCCGCCATGTTGCTCATGCATGCTCTATAATTCAATTCAATTCAATGTTATTAAAGTGTCAAATCACAACAAGTTGTCTCAAAGATCCACCCAGAGCGAGCAATATTGCGACAATGGTAACGAAAAACTCCCCTTTAGGAAGAAAACGTCAGGCAGAACCCGACTCTAGGGTGGGCGGCCATTTGCCTCGACCGTGTCGGGGGGTAGAGAGATTATTAATAATAACATTTTGGATCTTGTTGAGCTGGTCATTTTGAAAGTAGCTCTCCAAGTTAAAAAAAAAATCACACCCATGTGAAATAAGTGGTGCAACTCAGTGTGCGCATCCCCGGGGGGGGGGGGGTCCCCGAAACTTCCAGACACACAGGAACATGCCCAGGGTGCCAGTCTGGTTCCGGCGAGCCGCCCCGCGTCCGAAACAGTCGAGAAATGACAGAGTTACTGTGTGGGGGAATTGGCATTTAGCAGACACCTCTCTCTCTCTCTCTCTCATTAGCAGGCAACAGTGCAACACTATCTCTCTCTCTCTCTCTCTCTTTGTTTCTAGCACAACAGCGCAACTTTTGCCCCTACTGGTACTCTAAACACATGGACAGACAGGTCCAGGCATAGGGACATTGCTGTTCCTTGGAGTGGTCGCACCACTCAAAAAAAGTGCGGGCACCCTTGCTGCTTGCTGTAAGTGATATATTTTTGGTTAAAACAAGTTAAAACCCCTAGGGTAGGTTCCCTCACAAAAAAGCATGCAGTAATCCTGGTCACTAAACTGCCTCCTCCTGGCCAGCCGGGGCGCCTGATGGAGGGGAAATGAACTGGTTGGAATAACGTGTTCCTTCCACGCGCTACGTCCAACCAGGGATACTCGAGTAAAAGTAAAAAATATCTGAAAATTGTAATAGTTTGAGTACATGTAAAACTTCTTTTTCCACCACTGGTGAGTAGCACGGCTTGGTAAGTCATTGTAACTTCTTTCTTACAATGAGAGAGAGAGACGGCCAGGGAGGGATCAGTCCTGATATTGAACAAGCATTCTATAACAATGATTGCTATGGTACAGTATATACCGTATAGAGCTATTTAACACTTATTTTAACAAAGAAATGTCACTTACATCAGTGGTTCTCAACCTTTGCAGCCTGTGAATCACAGTTATCACACACACACACACACACACACACACACACACACACACACACACACACACACACACACACACACACACCTTGATAAGCACTTGTAGTAGTTGAGGCATTCAATTTAGTTTGACGGTGTTCCTTAAATGGTCACATTTCACAGGATGAAACCCTGTAGGCTGGTTTTGTATAGTTTTGTTTTCTGGCTCCAGGTTTAAACATTACAGCAGGGTAAAAAAACCTGGCATGGTGCATACTGTATAAGGCTGACCTTATGGTATACACCGTGATAATGCTGCAAAGTCACAGCTATTATTATTAATACAGGCACAGGTTAGCTACATTTATGCTAACGGCTAGCAGCAAACAAAAAAAATAGTTAATGAACAAATATTACATTTTCAGGTAGGTGACACATTTTCAGCCAATCAGGAGAGAGTACCCAATTATTTATTCCAGTTCCAATTTTGTCTGCTCATGTCTGTGTGTCAACACTTTCGAATGAAATGGCAAATACGAAAAGTCAATTGAGATAAGTTAAATGCTTTTTCATTTTCAGGTCATTAATGCATTTCTTGAGACAAAAGTGAATCTAAAATGAAATTGAATTTACATTTAATCTACAGATGTGCTCATTCTATGACAATTCAAATTATAAATAAATTTTAATTTCAAATTTCCAAAAATGCCAGCAAATTAGTGGGCAATATTACAATGAAGATGCAATTTAGAAATTTCAAATGAAATAAGAGAAATGCTGTTTAACCTTCAGATAACCTTCAGAATATGGCTGAGTTCTCTGTCCAGATTGGATACAATTATTTATATCACAACCTGCAAATGCACTTTCTGTTTAACCCATTCTGACCGGGCACCCATTTTGGTGTTGGCATCATGTTATGCTTTAGCTATTGAAAAATAGCAGATCTACAAGCTCATATCGCGCCACCGAGTGGCGCGATACGAGCTTGTAGGTCTGCTATTTTTGAAAAATTCGAAGAACGACTGACATTTTTAGAATCTGATCTCAGGTCAGAATGGGTTAATCAGACCAGTGTGTGTCCAGTGGAAACCTCGTATGAATCTGATCTCAGGTCAGAATGGGTTAATAAACGGGCTGGAGAGAGCCATGAAGACTACTGTTTATAACAATGAATACTATCGGAATATATATTTAACCATAGCAACCCAGTGGTTCTCAACCAGTGGTCCGGGGACCACCAGGGGTCCTTGAGGAGGTTCCAGGTGGTCGCCATGCAACTAAATGATGGAGAGTTGGTAACCAAATGGACCCTTATAGATCTTTAACTCTTGAAAGCGTAAAGTGAAACCAAATGGACCCGTATACGGGGCCATCTGTTTTCATCTCACGCTCTCAAGAGTTAAATTATTGTTAAACAAGAAGAAGTCTTCTACATGATTACAGAATGTCGAACAATCGTTATTTTGATCAAAGTTTGCCTGTTATCGCTCAGCATGGAGTTGTGGAACAACATATCCAACGAAAACGAAATATTCAAATATTTGGGCCCGAGCTCGGCTAAATCTCATCAAATGGTGGTTCCGTGGCTCAAATGCCCAATAAATCATGGGGCCTCGATATGAAAAAGGGTTGAAAACCACTGACTTACAGTAACCTACCGTAAATACAAAACCACTGACTTAACCTACCGTAAATACAAAAAGTGGAAATGGCCAATTTACAGTACAAGCGCTCAACGTGCCGAGGACGCAACCCGTTGAGAGCTTCGTGTTGATCTGCCATTTCCGCGATTTAAAAAAATTGCTCAGCAGATTCATTCCTAGAGATGAATGCGAATGATTCTGAAGATTATGCACAAATAATTGTGATTATCTCACATGATTGCCATCAGTCATAAAACATTTGATTCTGACTCCAAACATTTGAATATTTAATTATAGTATAGCCTACCTATAGCCTCCTTTTATTTTGCAGTTTTCAAATAGTTTTGGACACAGAATCAAATGTTTTATGATTCAACAGGAGCCTGCACGATGGCTTGGTTCCAGGCTTTAAACATTTTTTTTATGTGAATATTTTCTGAACTATCTCTGGGAGAACTCCAATGGGATCCCATTTCTATGGGAAATCTAAACCTCAGACTAATGCCACTCTGGCTGAGGCAACTGCTCTTCCCTACATGGGAGAAGGCTGATAGCAACACAGTTTTAAAAGCCAGTTGTGTTCAAACTGTTTGTGGCCAAATAAAACATTTGACCGCATAACAGGGCTTATGTCATAATAGGCCGACAAAGTTAGTTAAGTTACACTTAACCCATTTAGACCCAAGAACAGTTTTCTGAAAAACCCATCTGAAAATATGTTGTTCCAGGGAATGATTTTTAGTTAAAAACTTCAAAAGATTTGTCCCACATTTTCACGATTTTTCAAAAACACCAGACCTACAAGCTTGTAGCGCGGCACTCGGTGCCGCGCTACGAGCTTGTAGATCTGCTATTTTTCAATAGCTATAAAGTATAAGATAATGCTTTACAACACCAAAAGGGGGTTCCCACCCCAAAATGGGTTGAAAATAGCCGATCTCATGCATCGATGCGTGAAAGGAATGCTAAGTCATTAGAAGCCACAAAAAGCATGAACATCCTACAGTATATAACTTTAATGATGTTAAATTAATTGTATATGGGCTTTACCTTAGCAACTCAAGACCATGTAGTCTATAGGGAACAAAAACAAAACACACACAGACCTAATTTATATCTAACAACAACAACAATCAATGGTAAAAAGATACTGTACAGCATTTGTGTGGCTTAATGGTCTGTAATCTGTATACGGGCGGCATATCCTTATGAAATATGATGATAGACCAGGGATATCATATCCCCATCCCTCACAAGTCACATAAGAATAAAACGCACGCTTGCACAGATTGAAGAGCGGGTTAGCAAGAGGGTGGACTTATTCCTTTTTCACCCCAAGATGAGGCTGGATTTCTGAGGCTCGTTAGCCCCTCATATGCTCCGCTTTGTCCGTTTGTGTGAAAACAAACACAACAAGAAAAACAGCAAATCTGTGCCTGGTTTGCTGGGACCAGATTACACAAATGACCATATGTCTTACGTCATCATTGAGAGCTAGTCATACATATACACACCACGTACTCTGGTCCCAGCAGATCAGGCACAATTTGCTATTTAATTTTTTTACTGATTATGTATAAATGATGACGTAAGACATATGGTCATTTGTGTAATCTGGTCCCAGCAAACCAGGCACAGATTTGCTGTTTTTCTTTGCATACACATCGAATGGCACGATGAAGAGACCGGGCAAAATTATTACTTGCGCGCTCTGCTTGCGCAAGTAATGATTTGATTGGCTCTTATATAGCCTACTCCTAAACTTGTATTAATATATATATATATATATATATATATCTTTTTAATCCTTTATTTACCCAGGGTAGTAGCTGAGCACAAGTGCTCATTTTCAGCAACGCCCTGCACATAGAGACAGACACACACATTAAAACCTGGGAGCTGACCAGTACAACCACAGTCTGATACTGTTGGCCACTAAAGCAGCTCCACTGGAGCAGTTGGGGGTTCAGTGCCTTGCTCAAGGGCACTTCAGCAGCGTTGGGCGAGTGATGACCAATCACCAGATTTTTCCCAGCCCGTCCGGGGAATCGAACCCTTAGGCAACCGCTGCCCCCAAATATTAGTTTAAATACTCTGAATTTCCCTCATGGAATCCATAATACGCACGCACGACTGCTGTGAGTACATCAAAAGGTTAGGATCATGGCAATTATATAAAATTACATTTTAACCCAAAGTATACCAACCTCTGGCAGCGTTGGCCGAACGGTTTGCGGAGCGGTCTTTGATACCGGAAAGGTCGCCAGTTCGAATCCCCGGACCGGCACGTTAAAATTACCACCGCTGATGTGCCCTTGAGCAAGGCATTGAACTCCTACCACCATGAAATGTTCTATGAGCAGGGCGTGGCTGTAAACAAGCATCTCGAGCTTATAGTCCACTTCCCTGCAGGGTAAACAGAGAACTTTGCTTTGCTTACCTCCGCTGCTGAGCGCCCTGTGAATGAACTCTGCGGCGGGGTAGAAGTTGACGCTCATGTCGAAGGTGGGCGAGTCGTGGGCCTCGATGCCCTGGTAGGCGATGTCCATGCCGGCGTAGTACTCTGCCCCGTCGCGCCACTTGCTCTGGGCACAGTTCAGGATGTGGGTGACGCCCAGCTTCACCAGCTCACGGCGATCTGCTGCCATCTCCCTGCAAAACAACATGACTGACTGATTGATTCTTTTATTTTCGTATTCCTTCCTGCACACAAAGTGCGAGTCATGACCCTCATGGTGTTTATACATTTTATACGCTTACAGCATGTTCATATATATATATGTTCATATATTGGAAAGTTTGTTTGTTGTTCTGTTAGCTTGTAACCTCGCCTCACCACCACCTCGGAGGAAAGCCTGGTCTCTGTTCCAAACGTGGCGTGTGAACCGGTCTGGAGCGGATGATATCGCTACGTCATGTTGTCGTATTCTTTTGTAGTCATCAGACATAACATTGACTTGCCTTGACAGTATACGCTTTGCCATCAAATGTAGTAGATCTGCAAGCTGTTGAACATGATGCTTTTGCTTTTGTTGAGGGGTGCTAGCCCCTCCTATATTCAGCTATGCAAACATTAAATTCCCATTGACAATGAATGGAGAACTTTACGTCATAGTGTCTGAGCAAATAGACATGTTACGTCATGATGATGTACGATACGATGTCTAAGAGCACCCCTCACTTCACACGGATGAGATTTCTATCCTGAAAAGTTTGTGAAAATTTGTGAGGTTTCCTGCACCCGACAGGGACGTTAACCCATTCTGACCTGAGATCAGATTCATACGAGGTTTCCACTGGACACACACTGGTCTGATTAACCCATTCCGACCTGAGATCAGATTCTAAAAATGTCAGTCGCTCTTCGATTTTTCAAAAATAGCAGACCTACAAGCTCGTAGCGCGCCACTCGGTGGCGCGCTATGAGCTTGTAGGTCTGCTATTTTTCAATAGCTAAAGCACAACATGATGCCAACACCAAAATGGGTTCCCGTTCAGAATGGGTTAACCCATTTAGACCTGAGGCCGATTAAAAAAAATGGCTTCTAAACGGTTTTCTGAAATACCTATTTCTCTGTATCAGTGGTGCTCATGTCAAGGACGCCTAGAATTATATGTATTTGGCCGCCATCTGAAAATATGTTCTTCCAGGAACCCACCCAGAAGCAAATATTTGAGTTAAAAACGTTCACACTGAAAGAATAGATAATTCAATGATTTGAGGCACATTTTCACGATTTTTCAAAAAATAGCAGACCGACAAGCTCGAGTGCCGCGCTATGAGCTTGTAGGTCTGCTATTTTTCAATAGCTAAAGTATAACATCAACCTTAAAACACCAAAAGGCGTTCCCGCCCAGAATGCGTTGTAAGGGCAGGGCCACTCACTGGTCTCCTATGTAGAGCCGGGGCCACACTTGGTCCGCGTGGTTGCAGGCCGTCTTGCCGGTGTACAGCAGCCTCTGGAGCTCCGCCACGGACAGGGCAGAGACTCGCTCCCTCGCCGCCGCAGCCTCCCTCCGGCTGGGAGACGGCGTGGAGGAGCGCTCCACTCCGGCCTCCCTCCGGCTGGGAGACGGCGTGGAGGAGCGCTCCGCTCCGGCCTCCCTCCGGCTGGGAGACCGGGAGCTGCTCCTGGAGCGTGAGAACCGCGACATGAACGCCATCTATAGAGAGAGCAAGAAAAACAGTGTTAGCCTACGGTTATGAGCGATTTTTTGGGATTATCTTTCGGTGAAGTTGCAGGAGCGTGCAGATTGTACTGTATAGATATAGGCCTACACTGCAAGATAGCACTCACGCGCACACACTCGCACACACACACACACACACACACTGTGACACACACACACACACACAGTCACAACAGCAACACAGACTACGGCACAGTCTGAGGGTTTGGGGGGGGGGGCGGAATAACAGCAACATGTTTACACAATTCAACACCAAATGGGGATCATGTTTGGATCAGCCCTAGGCTATCTTGGAATTATGGAACAGAAACGCCTACCTTTAGAAATGTTGCGCTCCTAGGCTCCACCGTTTTGGATGTTATTTTACACTCATTTAGCCGGGCAGGCAGGCTACCCTAAATATAATAATAATAAAACAAGAATAGGGAATATATCGAAATGTTGGAAGCCTTGCGCCTGTTGCGACGGGGCGGCGATTTAACGTGGACTATATGCTCGTTTCTTCCCCACTATCCGTGTTTTATTGATATATCCTTGGCTTATATTTCCCTTTATTCCCCTATATAAAGCGACGCGCTCTCCCGATCTGCTACAGCTGGGCGAGCACAGGAGCGGCCATGATAAATGATTCCAATTCCAGGCGGTGGATATAGTGATTATTATTATAGGAGGACGGCTGCTGCACGTAGCTATACTAGCCTAGCCTAGGCTACTACGTAAACATAGTCGTGGTTCCTAAACTGGGGTTCGCGGTCCCCATGCAGATCATGATGGCTTAGAATGGGGGCGAAATTAAAGGACCACTTCACCACTTTTCAACCTATATCCTCTTCACTCATAATCATGGAAAATAGCGCATTTCCCCCCCCTATACCCAGTCTATGGGGCTATATCTTGCACCACACTTAACCCTTATCCCTAAACTAATTTGCCATGTTTTACTATTTAAAAACTTTTTTAAATAGTTCGTTGAAAATGGAGGACCCTGATGTAAACGGGTCTTTTTCTGGTTTGATCATCAGCAGTTTTTGCATCGAGTTGACCACCCCAATTCCTTCCAATCAATCAGCTGGAGTGATTATACTTTGTGAGATTCATACACTGTCAATATTCACAACGTAGACCTACAGTCGGCCTACTGTACATTTGTCATAATTAGAAAGTCGGCCTACAGTAGCCTACATGTGTCATTATATAGAAAGTGGGCCTAGGCTATTATTGTAGGTCTACCCTGACATACTGTAGTATGCCGTTTTTAATAAAAAAAATATTTATCATCGAAAATAAACATTTTCTATCATGAAAAACGACATACGATATGTCAATCATCAATCAACGTATGTCGTTTTTTCATGATTTTTGATTAAAAGAAATGATGAAAATCATAAAAAACGACATACTATACAGTCGTTGACATTTGATTTTGTCACATTTCATGCAGCTATTTTTCATTTCACTCACTTCACTCATTTCACTCACTTAAGTCATGCAGTGCAGTTCCAAATGCAGCCACGGGGTGGCGATTATTTGAGTGAGCAAACGAGAGAGAGAGTGTGTGTGTGTGTGTGTGTGTGTGTAGAGAGAGGTGCATACTATAGTAGGCCTATGTCGTTTTTCATGATTTCTGATGATAGAAAATGTTGTTTTTCATGATTTTCATCATTTTTATTAATCATCAAAAATCATGATAAACGACACACTATAGCTACAATCTACACACTAAGATGATGCTGAAACACATTAATCTCAAACAAATTGCAACAGACTCTTTCAACTTATTTTGTTTCATAATCATAAATATGTTAAGTGTAACCTAATAAAACCCATTAGGGTCTATCTAGGGTCTATCTATGTGTGTACTGTTGTAATCCACATAACTCGAGAAACGTTCACCCCATGCACCGACTTCAAATTGGACACAGGCGTTCCACACCACCGCAGGGAGTGCAGTGCCCGGTGTCGAGTGGGTCGGACCCATGGTCTGCTCAGAACCGCCCCAAAAAGACCTCTTCTGCCTGGGCTCTGGGACAGGGCTCCTTCCTGCATGACCTCCATATACTGTACAATGGAGCTGGCCTGTTCTGACATCATTCTGACGTCTGCATAGACTCCATATTTGGGCATGCCTGACAAAGAACTCAACAGGCACCGCTGTAGAGACAACGCATAATATCTGGGCACTGGCACGCATTTCCAACTTGCATCGTTCCAAGTAGGCCAGTGCCCTCAATGGGCAGCGCTGTATAGATGGCCCACAGGCACCGCTCGAGTATTGAAAAAGATGCTACAATAGGTGATGGTATACGTACCCTTAACAACCTATATGAACAGGCAAAATTACATTCTGATGATTCGAGTAGCATGCGACGTGTCAAACTAGGGGGGTTTTCATGATTCTGAATCCATTGCAAACATTAGTTTTGCACGAAAAACGGCTATAGCCACTTGCCCATTGGTGATAACCATCACATTTTGTGATGACGGCTATATGGCCGTTTTTAGCCCAAGGAGTGTTTTCCGATTCAGAATCATGAAAGCCCGCTAGTATGCCACGTCACATGCGACTCAAATCAGAATTCACTTTAGGGAACTTTGCCTTATAGGTTGTTAATACCATAACCTATTTTAGCATCTTTCAATGTTCCCCTACTAGGATTTCTTACGACTTTTGATATGTTGTTGTTGCCAACATATTTATGAAACAAAAAAAGTTGAAAGAGTTTCTGTTGCAATTTGTTGGATGTTAATCCCTATTAATGTCTATGCTAATAGTGCAGAGAACCGATTTGCGTTTGTTGGAGTTCAGTGGTATGCATGGACATTACACATCATGCACCAGTCCCAACAACACCTGTGGAAGAGTAAAAGTATAATAATAAGAATTATACGTTTTGTTAATGGACAATTCAATCCAACCCTAAAGAGAAGTGCCTTGGTAATAGCAGAGCACCCGCCTTTTAATCACATGATGGTTCTGTGTTTGATGTCGGGCACCATCAACTCAGCCAATGACTAGAGCAATGTAGTGAAGGGTTTGATGGAATGGGATTATATTTGAATTTGAAACAGTACCTCGTTTACTGTGTTTGTTTAAAGGTGCTTTTAATGTTTGCTTTGTTATTTGCTACACTGGTAATGATTGCTTTTAATAATGTACGTTGATACAACTCTTTATCGCTGCTGCCTCGGCGCCATGTGGCTCCCTCGAAAAAGAGATCTTGACACCTCAAAACGGGAATAAAGGCGTAATAAAAAAAATACTAAAAAAAGGTTAAATCAACTTATGGCCTCTGAGAATTGTGACACGAAGACTTGTTGCCTGTTGGGGTCTGAGGGATCCCCACTCACCCCACTATGCTATGGTATTCTTCTGTAGCCTATAGACCCGCACCTGTTCCACAGTCCCTACGGCAAACCTTCTCCACCTCCACTTCCTTTAATAGGCTTTCATCGACTTCAACTCTTGTTTCTCTTTTCTGATTTTGTTTTCCCTCAAGGCCCTGATGAAGAGTCTCCGGAATGTCTTGATAGTTCCAAAGAGGTCCTGTAGGGAGAGCTGATTAGCGTCTTCGCACAGGTACACGGCCAGATCGGCTCGCTTTCTGTCAATCTCGGAGAACCTTTCCTCCAAACCTCTGCACTTCTGCAGGCTTTCCTCGATGACTTTTGTATATTGCTCCACTACTTCTTCCACAGAGTTGGAAATGTCCTTGGCAGTGTCCTGCAGTCGTTTTAGTAAGACGCCAACCTCTGCTTGACTATGCTTCAGATCAACTCCTGCTGCCTTATCACAGATCTCTATATCATCTTTTAGTGCCAACAGTTCGGGGTGGTTCAGCTCTGCTTCCTCCAGTATGTGATGAAGAAGTGTGATCTGGCTCTTGTTTGCTTTGGTGTCCGCGAGCTTGGGCAGAGAGCTGATTTTGAACCCGACGGCGTTCCCTATGTGACTCCCATAGTTAAGGAAGTTCCCCACGTCCAATATGAGCCTGCAGAAACTGGGCAGGAGGAGGCTTTGCCTCAGGGACAGGCACGCCTCCTCCACCAGCTTGGCTTGGGGTAAGATCATGCTCAGCACTTCAGTCGTTTCTTCACAGAGCAGCATACACTCAATTCTCAACTGATAACATGGGATCCTGAGCAGTGAGTGGTAGAAGCGGTCTACATAAGCCAACTTGTCTTTATCTCCCTGGAATGACTTCAGATTTTCAATCTCGTGTTTCTCCGGAAGAAGTTTTAGGAGTTGTTTAAGCCCCTCCACTTCAAACATGCACCGATCTCCATTCTTGATCATACCTATAAAGTCGTCCTTCGAGCACTTGAAATGCTTCAGGAATATGCTCAGATTAAAGTTTTTGTTTGGCTCGACAAACGTAATCTCCTTGACGGGAGCGGGACCAGTTGGCCCTTTGTCTTTGTACTCGGCCGCTGGGAAACAGAACAACTGCTCCATGGCTCCGTGGTTGAAGGAGATGGCAGGCTCTTTTGTGTTCAGGACCCACATGCAACGACCATCGAAGGTGTGAATCTTAATCCAGTTGAGCTTCTTCATTGTCAGAGTCGGGCATCGTCCTGCCAGTGCTGGTGGGTATTTCTCCTGCGCCTGCAGGATCAAGGATGACAGAGGACGAGGTGGTGGGGGTGGAGGGGCTGTGGGTGGATGGGCATGTGGATGTTTGGTTGGAGGTGGGGGTGGGGCTGCGGGTGTATGTATGGTTGGGGGTGGTGTGGCTGAAGGGGGGCTTGGGGATGGGGTTGGAGAAAAGGGGGGACAGATTGACAACTGGGTGATTGAGGTGCTGGAGATGCTTGAGGTGGTGGTGCTACTGGCAGGTGTGTTTTTGTCTCTAACCATCAAGTCTGTGTGAAAGACCTTGTCCGTGTACCCGTCCAGTACCGGAAGGGTGTCGGCTTTCAGCTTGGAGGCTGCAGGCTTCTCTGCCCGCTCCGCCTCCACTGAGGGTTCGGGGCTGTCGGTCACCGCATAACGCTCCTCCTCAACCTCTTCTGCCTCGTACACCTCCTCCTCCTCCCGGTCCACAGCGGACCTGTCGTCAGAGCTGGGTAGCGTTGCATGCGATGGTGGGCTCTGTGGAACTCGCATTGCCTTCTCTCTGGGTCCCACCTGGTCAATCTGTTCAAAGAACTTCTTGATCTTCATGACCGACGGCCATTTCAGTTCCATGTCAGACGGCCCCGGCCGTACCTCAGCCTCAGAAGGCCACGACTGCACCACAGCCTCGGAAGGCCACGGCTGCACCACAGCCTCGGAAGGCCACGGCTGCACCACAGCCTCGGAAGGCCACGGCTGCACCACAGCCTCCTTCTCCTGGCGTTTAGGGCTGGAAGTTGTCGCCACCAACCGTTTGAGTTCCATGTCAGGCGGCTTCACCTTTTCCTCAGCCTGCAGAGTGGATATGCACACCGTGCAGGTCTCATAGCCGTGGTCCTCGTCAGAAGGTTTCGCATTTTTCTCCCACGAGCGGTCGGGGCAGGCAGGGGCTGGAGGCGATTTAATGTGCACGTCGGAAGGCTTCACCGTTATCTCAGCCTCCGCCAAGGGTTCTGGTCTGGCAACTGGCATATAGGGCTTCTCCTCTTGACACACACCATGTACATAGGACGCAGAAATGGGGGCTTCTCGGACGGGGACGGTGATATGTTCCATCATGAGAGCAGCAATGAGTGCCATTTCCTTGATTTTGACTGAAGGCGGCTGGTTCCTCATGCTTACCAGGTCCTCGTCTTCCTGGTCGTCCACCCAGTTGCCAGGGCTGCTAGCGGGGGAGGCGACGTGCACTACGCTGGGGCGTCTGGAGGCAACGGGCCCTGGGCTGGGGCGTTTCACCTCCACCCCGCCCTTGGACACCGCCGCCACAGGCTCGACCTCCACCCAGCGCTCGGGGCAGGCGTCTGCGACAGGCTTGACCTCCTGGCCCACCACGCCTTGTCTGGAAGCAAGAACTGTGGTCAGTGATGGCACAGGAGTGGGGATGTAATGCTCTTTGAGCTCCTCGAATGTGGGTACCGGCGTGTTCATCGTGGTGGTCAGACCCCCAAAGTTCCCCACGCGTCCCTTCTTAGACGCGGGGCCCTTCAGCGTGATTGTCCTGATGACCGAATTGCACATGAAGCTCTGAAAGCGTTCCGAATAGAAGCTCGGCTTGCTCACCGACACAGTATTCCCATCGTAAATTACGGCTTTATAGTAATGTTCAAGCTTCTTCGCGATCGTATAGGACTGCAAGATGTCAATGATGCCAACGAACACCAGCAGCCTTTCACCCTTGGTGTTCCTCGCCGGTATCCCTCCCATCACGTCCTGTCTAGCCATAGCCTTGGCGATAGACCTTTGGCTCTGTGTCCGTTGTTCCGCAGTGGTCGCCTCGGCCTCCGTCTTGGCCTGCTCCTGAATGGCCCAGTCCAGATTGTGGACGCCCACCAGCAGGCTGTAGTCCATTATGTCAAAGCTCTGCAGCACCAGGCAGTCGCTCTGGATGCTCTTGCAGAGGGCGTTGTACTGGTCGGCGGGCAGCAGGAGGCCGTCGGGCATGTCCCTGATGAAGTCCAGGTCCTTGAAGGTGGGCAGGGACTTGGTCCTCTCCTTGGCCGAGGCCGTTCGATTGTAGGAGGATCCCTTCAGGTCGTACTTGAGGTGCAGCCGTACGCCGGAGGGGATCAGGTTGTTCATGACCACGAAGCGAATCTTCTTCACCCCCGTCTGTATGCAGTAGAGGCCGTAGAACTTTGGCAACAGGGTCCGCCGGTTCTGGTTGAGGTTCAGGTAGTAGCCGGGAAGCAGCCGCTGCAGGAACTCGGCCTCCTTGTGCTGCACCGTCTTGACGATGAACCCGTCGTCGCTGGACACGTAGAACACGGAGCCGCTGGCCCCCGGGTTGCACAGCTCCGTCAGGGACTGGTCGAACAGCGAGTGCAGGTAGTCGCCGGACCCGATCTCGAAGGTGTCCCTGAAGTAGCGGAAGGCCATTGGAGCGTACGTGGTGAACCTGAAGTCACTGTGGCAGTGGGACGGCGTCAGGTAGCTGCCCTTGGCGGGGAAGAAGATGGTCTCCGACACCTCAAAGTCCCCGACCAGGATGTCTCTCTCGGGGTCCTTGCTCAGCTGCCCCACCGTGTGGGTGATGCCCAGCTGGATGGCGCCTTTCAGGGCCGACGAGGTCGTCTTCTTGTAGGTCGTCTCCCCCGTGGGGTCGACGCCACGATGACCGATCGTCTTCTTCTCCTTTCGATTCCTTTTCATTGTCTGAGCTGAACATGCAGGACCTGCTGACGACTTCAAAGACGCAAACTCCTTCGTGTTACTCAAATAGCAGGAGTATTTAACATCTTCAAAGCGAAAACAAATGTTTGTTTGTGCTTTGGGTAACAGCCTTTAAACATAGCTCCCCTGTGTGTACAACATACGTCATCAAACAATAACGACTGCCTCGCCCATATATGGAGTTCCACATAATAGCCTCGGCCCCAGCCTTACTCATCTGCGAAGAGAAAAGCCTGCATGATCACAATATAAGGCAGAGAGTGCATAGCCGGAAATGTCGGGCGGGAACATCCGTCACATGTATTTCCCCCGGATACGATATTTTCCCTTTCATATTTGTTTCATATCCTCGGAGAATGTAAAACAGATTTGTAAAGCGTCAACGTCCTTTCCTTGTGTGGTACTTTCGCCAAAATCCCGCTATTTCTGTCAAATTCCAGCAATGCACTCTACAGCGCAGGTCTTGCCCAGAGTTCCACATGCAGGCTTTTCCATGACAAAAAGGTTAAATGGTGCATTATAGATTGTGCATTACATTCACCCATTCATATACACTGATGACAGAGGAAACCATGCAAGGCACCAACCAGCACATCGGGAGCAATTAGGGCTCCAGCGTCTTGCTCAAGGACACTTCGGCACTAATTGGGATATGTGGTGTCATGACCATGGCAACCTATTTCAACAAACATGGACAACATTAGGAACCTGGACCGAGATTGCTCGCAGTGTCAACTGCAGTGCCACCATCATGGCCCACTATAGAGTCCTATACGCGCACGCGCACACACACACACACACACACACACACACACACACACACACACACACACACACACACACACACACACAATCTCCACCACCTCCTGGCCGGTCTTATAGATGACAGCAATGGGGCAGAAGAGTGGGTGGGGGTGGATGGGGGGGGTAATCATTAATTATCTCCCAGGAGTTTCTCTTCCTTTCTCTCCTCCCTCTATCCAAATGGCTTCTCTCCCCTTCCATTCATCTACCAACCCCCCCCCCCCACACACACACACACACGCACACGCACACACACACACACACACACACACACACACACACACACACACACACACACACACACACTGTGACACACACACACACACACACACACACTGTGACACACACACACACACACACACACACAGCACTGTCCCAGCTGCTCGCTGTCAGTCAGTGGATTTCGACAGCTGACAAGAAGCAGGTCAGAGACTGCAGGCTGTTTTCTCTCTCTAGCTGTTGCTATGGGACGGTCTGGAGGAGGCTGACCCAACTCAAGTTCAGGAGACTGAACGCTGCCTTCCGGTTCAGCGGTATGGCATGGAAAGGAGGGGCATGTACATTTCTTGAACCATAATACCATAATACCCTTTGATGTGTGCATGTCCCGGTCAATTAGGACCAACACATTGACACAGTGGCATGCACATATAGACACTAGGGGGTGCTAGAGCACCCATTTAACCCATTCTGACCTGAGATCAGATTCATACGAGGTTTCCACTGGACACACACTGGTCTGATGAACCCATTCTGACCTGAGATCAGATTCTAAAAATGTCAGTCGTTCTTCGAATTTTTCAAAAATAGCAGACCTACAAGCTCGTAGCGCGCCACTCGGTGGCGCGCTATGAGCTTGTAGATCTGCTATTTTTCAATAGCTAAAGCATAACATGATGCCAACACCAAAATGGGTGCCCGGTCAGAATGGGTTAATGTTATTTCTATCTCTGGGACCCCAATTTATATTGTAAAATCAATGGTAATTTAACTCTAAGAGTGTACACATGGAACCAAATGGACCAGTTATAGGGTCCATTTGGTTCCATGTGTACACTCTCTCAGAGTTACAGACCCATAAGGGTCCATTTGGTTCCAAACTATCATTTAGCTGGGGACCCCCTCCTTCAAGGACCCCAGGGGGTCCACTTTGTTCAGCCCTCTACTATAGTATACCACATCAAAAACAACACCAACATATCCTTTATGTTTTGGGTAACGGACTAAAATCTCATCAAAATGGTGGTCTCAAATAATGAATAAATAATGGTCCTTGATATGAGAAAAGTTGAAACCACATTGTCATGTCAATTAGGACACATTGACACCTAATGGCCGCCACACACACCCCACAACAACAACACGTTGACACCTAATGGCCACCACACACACCCCACAACAACAAGCAAAGGCCCGGGGTGATAAAAACGTATCCTCATTTTGAGGCTCCAAACAATCACAGGCTTTGTGTGCCGCAAAGCTGCAATAAATGAAGCATCTGTCACATTATGGGAGCCGTCAGGCAGTGTGTGAGTGCACTGGAACCTTGAAACCCTCTCTCGGGGACCCCTGGGGGTCCCCGCGGGCCCAACTCTGAGGACCCCTGGGGGTCCCCGGGCCCAGCTCCGAGGACCCCTGGGGGTCCCCGGGCCCAGCTCCGAGGACCCCTGGGGGTCCCCGGGCCCAGCTCCGAGGACCCCTGGGGGTCCCCGGGCCCAGCTCCGAGGACCCCTGGGGGTCCCCGGGCCCAGCTCTGAGGACCTTTTTTCACTGATTATTAAAAAAAACTAAACGAAAACTATAAGCCACGACGACTAAAACTATACGACTAAAACTAAATATATTGACAATTTCGTCGACAAATAAAAACTAGACTAAAGCGTTGGGAAGGGACTATAGTGGACAAGAGATCCAGTATAAATGAAACACAAGTCATTTTACACTCGGCTTCATGCCGATCTATACACAATCTCAGCTCTGTGAGCTTGTAGATCAGCTATTGTCAGCAAAGTGTAAAATAAATCAAGTCATTGCAACGGCATCAAAGCCCGCCAAAATACATTTTTAGATATTTTCTAGTATTTCAAAGTGTCAAGTGTGATGTCATGCAGGGCTCACTTCCTTCCTGGACTACATCATGTCGTCTGTCTCCCTCTCCGCATACAAGTTGGGGGTGAGTGCAGTGCAGCAAAGCATTATGGGAATTGTAGTAATCCAGCAGTATAAGTCGACCAGTTGTCCATGACATCACAGACCCACATAAAACCCCCAGGAAAGTTTTGTCTCGTCTCCCAAACATCATTAAAATAATGATCTGGTGGCTTTAATATAGCGTTCTTAACATTATTTGACCCGACGGTATGTTGTCGTTTTGTCTTTTTCTTTCATTCTCACCTCTCCTGCTTTACTTTCCTCAAGAGGTGTGAGAAACCTGGAGCTCTCCACCCCTCCCCCCCTCCACCCCCCAACACGGATATTTATAGAGGAATCAACTGTCAACCCAGCTGCACCGCTTATCTCTCTCTCTCTGTGTGTGTGTGTGTGTGTGTGTGTGTGTGTGTGTGTGTGTGTGTGTGACTATTCCTGTCTGGATTGCAGCATGCTTGCCCAGCTCAGCCTGTGGCCTGGCGGCTGTGTGTGTGTGTGTGTGTGTGTGTGTGTGTGTGTGTGTGTGTGTGTGTGACAGTGGGGTTGGTGTTGGTGACTGCATGGTCAGTTTGGTCACTCTCTCTCTCTCTCTGTCTCTCTCTCTGTCTCTCATGTGAAGGAGTATATGGATTATTTGTAACTGGTTCTAATTATTTGGAATTCCTGTGAAGACCACTATAGGTATGTTTAATATTTTTGTTGTTGTCGGGCAGATTCAACCTCCTGCCTTTCTTTGAACTTGTGGATTTGTCACTTTTGCTGTTTTTTTTTTAATTTAATTTGAATATTGAAAAGTAAGTATTAGTAAGTTTTGGACATTAGGTTTGCACCCGACAGAGACGATTTAAATATAATAACCACTCTGGCCACTCGGTTTAACCCATTCTGACCGGGCACCCATTTTGGTGTTGGCATCATGTTATGCTTTAGCTATTGAAAAATAGCAGACCTACAAGCTCATATCGCGCCACCGAGTGGCGCGCTATGAGCTTGTAGGTCTGCTATTTTTTTTTAATTCGAAGAACGACTGACATTTTTAGAATCTGATCTCAGGTCAGAATGGGTTAATCAGACCAGTGTGTGTCCAGTGGAAACCTCGTATGAATCTGATCTCAGGTCAGAATGGGTTAATATTTTTGTTGTATGTACAGTATGCACGGCGGACTTGGCAGTGTCGCGTGGACCTATATATACAGTACAAGCCCCTGCACAGCACGGTACAGTTGGACCTATATATACAGTACAAGCCCCTGCACAGCACGGTACAGTTGGAAGTTAACGGAATGTGTTGTAGGCCTGGATGCGGATCGGCCTTTTCCGATTGTTTTCAAGTTTGTTTTTTTGGGGCTGAAAAGGCAGGGGACATGAGGACATGAGGCACAACAGCTGACAGACACGGCCTCCAGGCACCATAGGTAGAGGCTACTAAACTAAATAAAGACACAGCCTCCAGGCACCATAGGTAGAGGCTACTAAACTAAATAAATAAAACTGAGTCTTTGGTGGCCTGTGGTGTTAAGTAACTAAGTACATTTACTGTATTTATTGACCTGAGATCAGATGCTAAAGAAATGTCTTATAAACTCCTGAAAGCTTTCTGGAAAACTATATGTTTCTACAGTATATGTCAGTGGTGAATGATCAACGTTGTTCACGTCAAGGACCCCCAGAATTATCTGTATTTGGCCGCGGACCCCCATCTTAAAATATGTTGTTCCAGGGACCCCCACCAGAAGCAAAGAGGTTTGCTCGCAAAAGATTTTGCGACACATTTTCACACTCTTTCTAAAATAGAAGATCTACATCTGGAGAGTGGCGGCCTACTTCACTCCACTACAATTATTTGAAAACTTTAGTTATTCACGATGATGCGTTGTATAGATCTGCTATTTTCAAAACATTTGTAGGCCTGTACATTTGGAACTTGTGAAATCCGACATTCTGCATACTGTATACTTCTACTTTTGGTGCGCCTATACTTTAAGTACATTTTGATGTCAATATCTTTGTACTTTTACACAAATACAGTTTGATTACCCAGCTTTTACTTATAGGCTACTCCTACATTGTATTACTGATTACTTGTACTCGAGTACAAAATGTGAGTACTTCTTCCACCACTGCATGTTTCAGGGGTGACTGAATGTTGTCCTCTAATCTAGAATACTTGCTGACGCTCTCAGAGTTCCTACTGTATATTAGCCATGAGGACAGTAACACTTTCTATGAAAGCCACGTCTATAATTGTATAAGGCATTATAAACGTACTAATAATGGATTATATAGTTATGCTATTATGCTTATACCTCGCCTGTATGTATGCGACCTGTATGCAAACTCAGAGCAAAGTCTTTCCTACTTGCTTAAAAAAATCACTCAGGGTTATCTCCACTTTATAATAATCAATACATTTTTGGCAATTTCTCCCATATTTAGTCCAGTTATGCGGCACTCCACGCACACACACACACAGCGGCTTGCAAGGGGGCTGTGACCCAAAATACGTCACCATCTTTACGTCACAGATTTACAAGTTAAGAATGTGTCGCAACTCGACGCATGCAGATCTGCTCTTTCTGACGAACGCATGCATGTGGAGGCCCCTCCCCCTTTTAGCTGATTGATTGATTGATTGAAAATATTGTATTCCCAGTATGCAGAATGGGTACATTTCAAACTAAAACACAAGTCGATACAAAAACTGTTACTGTGGAACGACACCATGATAAAGCATGACACTTGTTACACTTCATGCTGCTGTGGTGTTAAGTGTTAACTACTTCCATTCGAAAGTCAGTAGCCTCGAACAGTAGAGTTCTCATCGGGCCCGAAAATTAAGGCCCGGCCCTAACTGGGCTCTAACTGATCAGGCCCTAGGCCCGGCCCGGCCCTACTGATTAGCATACATTTTAGGCCCGGCCCGGCCCTAAAATGTCGGGTCGGGTCGGGCCTGGTCGGGTTCGGGCAGAGTTTGAGAACTCTACTCGACAGTAGCCTATACCGTTCAGAGTAAGATCGTAAGAGCGTGGCGACACTAGCGTTGACTCCCATTGTAACAACGAAATGCAGAAGTGCTCATTCTATCTCAATGGGATAGTTCCAGCCATAGGAGCAATGTGTGGAACTATAGCCCATAGGCACCTGCTTTGTCTCAATGGGATAGTTCCAGCCATAGGAGCAATGTTTGGAACTATAGCCCATAGGCACCTGCTTTGTCTCAATGGGATAGTTCCAGCCATAGGAGCAATGTGTGGAACTATAGCCCATAGGCACCTGCTTTGTCTCAATGGGATAGTTCCAGCCATAGGAGCAATGTTTGGAACTATAGCCCATAGGCACCTGCTTTGTCTCAATGGGATAGTTCCAGCCATAGGAGCAATGTTTGGAACTATAGCCCATAGGCACCCGCTTTGTCTCAATGGGATAGTTCCAGCCATAGGAGCAATGTGTGGAACTATAGCCCATAGGCACCTGCTTTGTCTCAATGGGATAGTTCCAGCCATAGGAGCAATGTTTGGAACTATAGCCCATAGGCACCTGCTTTGTCTCAATGGGATAGTTCCAGCCATAGGAGCAATGTTTGGAACTATAGCCCATAGGCACCTGCTTTGTCTCAATGGGATAGTTCCAGCCATAGGAGCAATGTTTGGAACTATAGCCCATAGGCACCTGCTTTGTCTCAATGGGATAGTTCCAGCCATAGGAGCAATGTTTGGAACTATAGCCCATAGGCACCTGCTTTGTCTCAATGGGATAGTTCCAGCCATAGGAGCAATGTGTGGAACTATAGCCCATAGGCACCTGCTTTGTCTCAATGGGATAGTTCCAGCCATATAGGAGCAATGTTTGGAACTATAGCCCATAGGCACCCGCTTTGTCTCAATGGGATAGTTCCAGCCATAGGAGCAATGTCTGGAACTATAGCCCATAGGCACCCGCTTTGTCTCAATGGGATAGTTCCAGCCATAGGAGCAATGTTTGGAACTATAGCCCATAGGCACCCGCTTTGTCTCAATGGGATAGTTCCAGCCATAGGAGCAATGTTTGGAACTATAGCCCATAGGCACCCGCTTTGTCTCAATGGGATAGTTCCAGCCATAGGAGCAATGTGTGGAACTATAGCCCATAGGCACCCGCTTTGTCTCAATGGGATAGTTCCAGCCATAGGAGCAATGTGTGGAACTATAGCCCATAGGCACCCGCTTTGTCTCAATGGGATAGTTCCAGCCATAGGAGCAATGTCTGGAACTATAGCCCATAGGCACCTGCTTTGTCTCAATGGGATAGTTCCAGCCATAGGAGCAATGTGTGGAACTATAGCCCGTAGGCTATAGTTCCATAGTTTGTGGCGAGATCAATGTGTGTCGCTAGTCCTACTCTAAACTCTGATACTGTTTAGCAGTCCTACAAGTTATTCACTCGCACATACTTTTGCAACACAGTCCGGTGCAGTCCTGCCTGCAGCTTATATTTCCATTGATATCCTAAAACATTAGCAAACAGAGCAGGCGTGTGGGAGAGAGGGGGCTGTTTATTAGTGAGAAGTTGCTCACGTGATACAGAGAAGCGAGAAGGGAGAAGAGTTTAGGACGCGTGGCATGTTGTTTTTAGTGAGGGTATACTTGCAGCTTCCCTGCGTGGATGAGATTGTAAATACCATAATTTATTTATTTCACTGCAGATAGTCTAATATATTAAATTAAAAACCATCCTGAACCCTTAAATTCTATTAATTATTTCAATGGACTAGTATTGTTTTATTGCATATAGCCTTCCTGCCCCGGCATAGGCCTTCATGCCCTCAAAAACACCAAAGTGGCCTTGCCCGAATAATGACCAAATGCCACGCCTGTATACGTACGGTATAAGCCAGTGGTTCCCAAAATGAAAGTTTGTAACCAAATGGACCCTTATGGGTCTGTAACGCAGAGAGTTACAGACCTAAATGGACCCTTATGGGTCTGTAACTCAGAGAGTTACAGACCCAAATGGACCCTTATGGGTCTGTAACTCAGAGAGTTACAGACCTAAATGGACCCTTATGGGTCTGTAACTCAGAGAGTTACAGACCTAAATGGACCCTTATGGGTCTGTAACTCAGACCTAAATGGACCCTGACGGGTCCATGTGGCTCCATTTGTACACCGAGTTAAAATAACATTGATTTTACAATATAAATAGATATAAATGCCATTACATGGGGGTCCGTAGACTAATGCAGGTCAAACTGGGGGTCCTTGAAGTTAAACGGGCTGAGAATCACTGCTAGAGACATACAAATCCTCCCTCATGGGGGTCCCTGCATGGCATATCCTTTCAAATGGGGGTCCGTGGGCTAATTAGTGTCATTTTGGGGGTCCTTGACATGAAAAAGTATGGGAACCGCTGGTACTGTATACGGCAAGCCATCGGGGAGAAGCCTGTAGCTTCTTGTTCTTTCCAAGGGTTGCTGTAGAACTCAGAGGTTGTGTGTCCCCTTGCTGCTAACATGGAGTCTTGTTACAGTTGTTTACAGGGACTTACTGTATACAGTAGCAGCTATAGTCTGTCGACTCATTATGTCATTGTTCATTCACCCTTCTTATCTGAACACTACACCATGCTGCTAAATGTTTTTTTAACATGGATTATATATACTTTATGTCCAGTATTAGTTTGTTGGTATAGGGCCTATAGCCGTTTGTTGGTAGCACAGTTTGTGCATGGAGAATGTCACACCAACATTGTTTGTAGTGGGCCTAGCTGCGATTCAAGTACAAAGCTAACCATGTGGTCCTGTTTACAGGTGGTTCCACTTCTATAGCCTACAATCTCAGTGTTATGTTATGTTTGAGAACGCCGTTTTGTAACTAGGTTTTGTAGCCTGAAGCTATACTTCTCTGTCGTCTACTGTGACCAATACATCTCTTTGAATCTTTAATCTTTGAATTTAATATACAAACAATAATGTTCCTTTAGCGATATAGCATGTTCCAGTTAAACACACCGCAGCGCGTCACGCACATCAGCACGAGTCAGTTGAGCAACCATTTTAGTTTGTTGTTGTCGTGCAGACATTTCTTATCTCCATCTTTTAACTTTCTTTTGCTGTTTTTTAATAAATGAATGCCCTACTTGAACCTATACTACAGTCACAAGCTTGATTTTTGAATTTAAATCCTGAAAAGTAAAGGTTTCAGACATATGAGGTGGTTCCCAGTACCCGACAGAGACCAGTTGGTATGTGTCCTCTGCCTTCACCCATCCATCCCATTTGGAGCAGTGGCTGCCCCATAAATAGTTCAAGTGGTCAATTAGCCTGTCGCTAAGTCCCACCCAAGCCCGTTGTTGGCCAATACCACATTAGAATAGCAACGGTTACTAGGTTAGGAAACTCGGTCAAGCTTGCAATGCTGATCAAAATGGTTAAGCAGTGTCAATAAATATATTTGACGTACAGCATGTGTGGGTTTGTTTTCTTACCTTATGAGCAAACTAGTCCATTCCATGAATTATTTCGCTCCGTTGTGCAGTTTAATAGTAGCCTACATATTAGAAATAAAAATGGTTCTCATTGACTTTGTAATGTTTTTGTTTTGACTTCGGTGTTGCCACATTGTGTAAGAGATATAACCCAACCCACCTCCAAAAACAAGCCAACTCTTAAAGCCAAATAAGGAAAAACAAGCCAAAACAAACACAATAATATGACCATATATAATCCTAATAAAAATATTGTATGCATTTATCATTATAAATACTATGTAGGCCTATATCTATGATAATTAATGTTTTGGTAATGTATTACAGTACTAATTATTAGCCTTAAGCCAAAAGTAGCAGGAAATAAGCAGACTTGGCAACCCTGTCAAGTTTGTGTGGAAGGAAGTTCCTGTTTGCCTACAAAACGATCTGATTGGTCTGAAGTAGCCTCGGTCCCAGACTTACCATCCAGAACGTTGGATGTAAACAAATTTGTAAACAAAAGCGACTTGTTTACAAACGAGGAACACCAGAACCGCTTTATCTCCAACCAATATACCGTAGTTACTTTATAAATCTATCAAAAGACGAAAATAAGATGGCATGAGTTTTCCTGATGTCATAAACTGTCAGAATCAGCTTTTGTTGTGTTCGCTTATGTGCTAACTGACTGATTTTGAGAGCTGTTTCCCCGTTACAATGGAAGTCAATGAGAGCCTATTTTTATAGATAGGCCTACTATTAAACTGCACAACGGAGCGAAATAATTCATGGAATGGACTAATTTGCTCATAAGGTAAGAAAACAAACCCACACATGCTGTACAGCAAATATATGTATTGACACTGCTTAACCATTTTGACCAGCATTGCAAGCTTGACCGAGTTTCCTAACCTAGTAACCGTTGCTAATGTGGTATTGGCCAACAACGGGCTTGGGTGGGACTTAGCGACAGGCTAATTAAAAGTTTAAAAGTGAATCGGAGGCTCTGAAAATAATGTCAAGTCTAAATTAGCCACAAGGGCAGCATTGCTTTCGTGTTTATGGTCCGGTTCGGGAGCGGGTGATATCGTTACGTCATGTTGTAGTCGTCAGGATGATACCGTTACGTCATGTTGTAGTCATTGTTTTGTAGTCATCAGGATGATATCGTTACGTCATGTTGTACTTGTAGTCATTGTTTTGTAGTCGTCAGGATGATACCGTTACGTCAAGTTGTAGTCATTGTTTTGTAGTCATCAGGACGATATCGTTACATCATGTTGTACTTGTAGTCATTGTTTTGTAGTCATCAGGATATCGTTACGTCATGTTGTAGTCATTGTTTTGTAGTCGTCAGGACGATATCGTTACGTCATGTTGTAGTCATTGTTTTGTAGTCATCAGGATATCGTTACGTCATGTTGTAGTATTGTTTTGTAGTCATCAGGATATCGTTACGTCATGTTGTAGTAATTGTTTTGTAGTCATCAGGATATCGTTACGTCATGTTGTAGTATTGTTTTGTAGTCATCAGGATATCGTTACGTCATGTTGTAGTCATTGTTTTGTAGTCATCAGGATATCGTTACGTCATGTTGTAGTATTGTTTTGTAGTCATCAGGATATCGTTACGTCATGTTGTAGTCATTGTTTTGTAGTCATCAGGATATCGTTACGTCATGTTGTAGTCATTGTTTTGTATAGTTATCAGGCCGGAATCCTCAATCTGGAACTTCCTTTCCCTCAAACCGGAAGAATAATATTCCCAATAAAAGCATATATGACTCATTCTCTCGTAGCCTGCGATGAGAATAGAATTTCCCCGTGGAATAACAAAGTATAGTCTCTGGAATGTACACTCACATTCATATTTAAAAAATCAGTGAAACTATGCCGTATAAAAGTCCTGTATAGTCCCAAAAGTAAAAGTACTCATTATAATGTCACTTTTGACAAGGTATAATTATGTGTACACTTTATAAAAAATCTTTTGAAAATAGCAGATGTACAAGCGTGTATACGTACGTAGATCTGTTATTTTCAAATAGCCAAAGTTTACTAAAACAAAGTATAGTGCAACAAAAGGTAGTTTCAAATAATTGTAAAGTAAAAGTACCTTAAAATTGTGCTAAAGTAATTATATACTTGCAGTAAATGCACGTGATTACTCCACTACAGCGGAGGTGTGAAACCTCTCACATGTGATGAAGTGTGATTTGACACCTGCTTGTGTGACTAGCAAGAGTTAAAGGAGAATTCCATGCTAGAATGCTTTCTTATCTTTCTTACCTTTCTTTGTAGTTGTTACGTCCCCACCAAAGAGGTCCTGGTGTTTTTTTTGTGCAAAAACTCCTTATTGGCTATTTTCCCTACCATAAGCCCTCAATGAATTGCATTGCATTGAATGGGAATTGAATGGGGCTATGGGGTGTTGTGCTAGTTCGCTTATTTCCATCGAAAGAAGTAGTAAAGTGTGCCGCTTGGGATATTATTTACATTATGACGAGAGGATATATACAAATAAATTAAAAATTTGAGCGATGGAAATAAGTGAATTAGCACAACACTACCATAGCCCCATTCAATTCCCATTCCATTCAATGCAATTAATTTAGGGCTTATGGTAGGGGAAATAGTCAATCAGGAGCTTTTGCACAAAATAACACCTGGACCTCTTTGGTGGGGACGTAACAACTACAAAGAAAGGTAAGAAAGCCTTTTAGTATGGAATTCTCCTTTAAAGGAACACTTCTTATAACTGGTCCTCAAGGTCTCTCTCTCTCGTCTTATAGTCGTCTGCACACTTAGAATAATAACCAGGCGTCGACGCGCATCGTTGGTCATTATATATTGTTGCCTTGCTCAAAATAAACATGTATTTTTCTCAAAGACGGAGTGGAATGCCTCGCATTTATTTTCTTTGCAAGTCGATCTGCAGCAGCTCCACTGTCTCTCCACAGACACCATTTGGGATTCAATCATAGGTACAGTTCTCCAATCCAACCGATTGATCTCCTGACTTCATTCGACTGCCGTCAGTATAGTACTCTTGTTTGTTTGGTGGAGAGCTACCTTTATACTGTACCTATCACAAAATAGCACCTGCAGAGCCATTGAAGACCTAGTCAAATGAAAAATACGCTTTTCACACTTTTAGACCATATCCGTGCCGTGGTCATCATATGACATACCCAACAAATACAATGGATGCCAAAACAATGGGATTTGTTTTTGTGTATATTTTCATATAAAAAGTCCATAAAAGTCTGCAACTGAAAACATTATAGGTTAGAAATAAACCACAAGCTTTGCTGCCCGTCTCTCTGTGACATGTAAACAAACACGTGTAGCGGAGCTATACAGTCCCATACCCTGGAGGGATGCAACATTCTGATTGGTTAAAAAAACAGTGAAACTTGCCTGTATATGTCAGAAAATGCCTGTTATATGTAATTTCCCTATACGTCTTTATCCATCCCACATTGTACCATATCTTCTGTCTTTCTGTCCTCAGGTTAACATCCTCTCTCTGTTTGCGTTTCCCCCCCAACCCACACACCCCTCCTCCTCCTCCTCCTCCTTCTCCTCTCTGACCTTCATCACACCTGGCCAGCATCTGTGTGACTCCTCCCCCTCACCCCCTCAGCCTATAGCAGCAGCAGGCCACTGTGTGACTCCTCCTCCTCCTCACCCCCTCAGCCTATAGCAGCCGCAGCAGAGCATCATCAACACCATCATCATGGCATTGTCTTCACGCTTAAAGCTTTGGGAGAAGAAGGGAGGTGCAGAGATGTGACACGCTTGCATGTTCTGAGTGTATATAACAACAACAACAAAGAGAAGCCGCATTTATACTTCGTTATACGCACTGGCCTGGCGGCGCGGCGCGGCACGCCAAAAATACCTGATCTATAAAAGCCCCGCGACCACACCAAAGGGTCGAGACGACGAGACGGTTTTAGTGTTCGTCCTATAGCGGTGTGACATGTCATGTTGCATGTCGACCCAACTGGTTCAATCCCATGGCCCCAGTACAACCACACCAATGGGTCGCCATGCAAATGGTCGCAACACATTGCGACCTTAGAGTATATATGAATAGAGAAGGCACCCAGATGAAACCCTGAGGCGAAATGGACATAGTGGTCGAATTTGTCATTGCAGCTCGAGCCAGCGCTGCTCCGTTGACTATCATTGCGCAACGTTCATGTGTTTGAGGCCATGACACGTGAACGAATGTTTAATACGTGAACGCGCACAAACGGCACAATGATAGTCAACGGCAGCGCGTTCATGTGTTTGAGGCAAATCCATCCCAGAATGCACTCTGTTCCTACACGGAAGGAGGAGTGAAATCGCCTGATGCGCTTTTGAGCAACTTAATGCAAGTGGATGGAAGGAGAACTCGGGTGTCTTCTCTATTCATATATACTCTAAGATTGCGACCCATTCATGCCGCGGCTGTGATGTGTGTTGCGAGCTTGTAGATTGGCTATTCTACCGCAGCGTGTTGAGTGAACGATCTAATCCACACATTATCTAGAATTGTCACTCACAATATAAAGCATGCTGCAAATATTAGTCAACAAACATTGACTATAACTAATGCATGTCAAACAGCAGAGTGCTATATTAGTTCAGTGTCATCCATATTCCTTCCATGTTCAGTCTAAGACATTGAGGAGAACAATAAAGCACGCCACATCCACTCACTAGAAAACCAGCTGATGCTGCATGGGGGCGGGGCCGAGGTTTGAATGGTAAAGAAGAAAGGTAAGGTCTGCAGTACACTGGATGATGCTCCAAAACCTCTAAAAGGTTTATTAAAAGGACCACTTCACCACTTTTCAACCTATCTTCATATAATAGGTCCTCACTAATAATCATGAAAATAATTGCGCTTTTTTTTTCTCTACTCAGTCTGTGTCTCATAGGAGGGCTGTCTGTGGGCAGTTCGTCTTCCAGTGACATCATCGATGGGGAATACAAGCTAATAGAAAACTGCAGGCTTTCTAGTCCTGAAAAGTTGCAATGCGAAAATGGAAGCCATCACGATAATGAAAATCTAAACATTTTTGTAAAAAAATCTTGTTTAAAAAAATATCTGCCTAATGATGATGATGTCACTGGAAGACGGTTTCTAAACTGCCCCACAGCCGTCCTATGAGACACAGACTGAGTAGAAACAAATCGTGCCATTTTATCATGATTATTAGTGAAGACCAAGTGGTGAAGTGGTCCTTTAATGGTTCGACTTACACCATATGGACGTGACATGTCCATAGAGTAATAACAGGATAGAGACCGAACCAGGGTTCCGCAGCTGACGCTCATGAACGCCATGAACGTCCACGTCCACCTCCATGAAAGTTGCTGCAGTTCCACATTTGGCCATAGTGTGGCAGCTTCAATGTTGGATATAGCCTTACTGGGGGCTTCATGTCTCTTCATCAGAGGTCTCAGTGTGCGGTTTGTTATACCTTTCTTCTTTGTCAGTCTAAGACATTCCCTCGAACGCCCCCCCTATACATTGAGAAGAGCCACCGTCACGGCGTCACCCACCCTTGCATTCATCCCTGTCCTGCGCCGTTCTCTCCATCATGTATACAGATAAAGGAGGAGAAGACCCCCGTGCCCCCTCCGGAGCCCCCTCCTCTCTCCACGCAGTCAGGGGGCTTCCTCAAACAGCTGGTCAGAGAGACAGAGAAGGAGACCAAACTGAAGGAGCCCGAAGCAGGCAAAGACGACAAAGTTACCGTGAGTTTGTTTTGATTGTTCTGCCTCAACTCAGGCATTTTGGTTTCAAAAGAAAGGGGAAAAAAATCACTCCCGTGAGGAGGCGCACGTATCTAGACACTACTATGCCTATTTACTCAGACACTATAAAATTACATCCGTTCATTGTCAATGTGAATTTAATGTTTGTGTAGGACAAAAAATAAGTATGCCGATTTGCTCAGACACTACGATGTACAATTGGCCATGCAATGTAATGTTTGTGTAGGACGGACACGGACATCTACACTAATAGCTCATTATATAAAACTAATTTGGAGCACAAACAGATCATGAGTACAGGACAACGATAGGGGAGGGGAAAGGTGAAAGGTGAAAGGTGACACAGGTCATGTACTCGTCTCTACCAGGTCAGTAAGCTGAGTGACAACCTGGTGGGGCAGTTCCTCCTTCCGGACCAGACTCCTGGAGGCATCCTGGAGGCAGAGATGGCGCTGCGGGCGGAGCAGCAGACCAGCAGCAGGCTGGCCTCGCCGCCCGCCCAACGTGCCAAGACGTCTGCAGCGCTGGCCACCCAGCCCGACCCACGGGCCAAGACGTCTGCAGCGCTGGCCACCCAGCCCGACCCACGGGCCAAGACGCCTGCAGCGCTGTCCTCGCCGCCCGCCCAACGGGCCAAGACGCCCGCTGCAGCGCTGGCCACCCAGCCCGACCAACGCGCCAAGACGCCCGCAGCGCTGGACAAAGTATGTACTCAGGTCAGTGGACATTTTGTTGACTTTTAAGACTAATATAAGTCGACTAAGGTTTTTGATATTTACTCGACTAAGACTAGGGCTGTGGAAACGTGAAGCGAGGATCACAGGCATTGTTGCCTGGATCAACACAGGTCTCCTCCAGGTCTGTTGAAAAGCGGCGCAACAACGCAAGCGTAAAAAAAAAAGCTAAACAGAATCCAGGTCTGGTGAGTCGCAGGCGTGTGCTGCACGTAACGAGCACGCGCACAAGAAATTCACGGGACCGCATTCACGTAAATACACTTCTTCTCTGAGCAAAAACGCATGAGGTCTCGTTGAAAATGAACTGTAGGCGTGTTTTATCGCTCCCCGTTTGCAAGGCCCTTAAAAGAGAATTCCATACTAAAGGCTTTCTTACCTTTCTTTGTAGTCGTTACGTCACCACCAAAGAGGTCCAGGTGTTATTTTGTGCAAAAGCTCCTTATTGGCTATTTCCCTATACCATAAGCCCTAAATGAATTGCATTGAATTGAATGGGAATTGCATGGGGCTATGGGGTGTTGTGCTAATTTCGCTTATTTCCATCGCTCAAAATTATAATTTCTTTGTATATATCCTCTCTTCATAATGTAAATAATATCCCAAGCGGCACACTTTACTACTTCTTTCGATGGAAATAAGTGAACTAGCATAACACTCCATAGCCCCATTCAATGCAATGCAATTCATTGAGGGCTTTACGGTAGGGAAAATAGCCAATAAGGAGTTTTTGCACAAAAAAACACCTGGACCTCTTTGGTGGGGACGTAACGACTACAAAGAAAGGTAAGAAAGATAAGAAAGCATTCTAGCATGGAATTCTCCTTTAAGACTGAACAATTTCAGAAGACTTGTAACAGAGTATTTATTGCAGTATTGATATTCTTATACTTTATATTAGTACAGACTTTCCCCCACCGCTGCTCAAGTGAACGTACTTAACAGTAGTTACTGTACTATCCACCACTGTAAAACAGACAACAACACAACAACAACAACAACAGACACAGAGACAACAACAGACACGTCCTGAGCTCAGCAGCAAACAGAAAAGCAGGCCTGGAAGCCCGGAGACACCCACGCAGCAACAACAGCAGCAGCAACCAAAACAAGGACAAGGACACAGCAGCAGGCCAGAGCGACAGCTGGGGACAACTAGGGACAACAAGGAGGCACTACAGCCCAGGACAGAGAAGACTAAGGAGATCTCCAAGGAGGTGAAAGAGGGAGCATCCATGGAGGAGAGGCAGGAGCCAGAGGGGAGACAAGCAGACGCCTCCTGCGTCACAGAACACCAGAAGACAGAGGTATATTATACAGTATGCAATGTATCTCATTATGAGAGAGCACTATGTGTATAACGTGTGGAAACAAGGCAATGTCTTAAAACCACTTGCCTAAAAGGGGAATTCAATTCCCCTATAGTGCCTACATAACCTGACGCTGCCAGATCCAAGAAGCTTGCTACACACATTTGTGTCATGGTTACTCAATACCGCCCCCATCTGGCAGAGTCAGGTTAGTGCCTACATCCATTTGGTTCCATTTGTACACTCTCAGAGTTACAGACCCCCGCATAAGGCTCCATTTGGTTCCATTTGTACACTCTCAGAGTTACAGACCCCCGCATAAGGCTCCATTTGGTTCCATTTGTACACTCTCAGAGTTACAGACCCCCGCATAAAGCTCCGTTTGGTTCCAGACTATCATTTATAGCTGGGGGACCCCCTGGAACTCCCTCAAGGACCCCTTTGGGAAGCACTGTTCTAGAGTGATGACTATATGCTCTATCGTCTATCACACTAGAGGTGCTGAAGGTCCACTACATTCTTTTGAAAAAGACTAAGGTCCGGTCCCATGACTACGCAGCGGAGGCTCTATGCCTATTTAGTACAGTCACACCAAGGCAAGCTTATACAAATCGGATCCCCTCGTCCCAACCAACCAATACTGGGGCGCAGAGGATGGAAATAAAATGTTTCACAAATATTCCCCTCCAGAAATTCACAGCAAATGAGAGGTATTGTGTTGAGGCACACAAAGAACACGTTTATTTTGTCAAGTTTCCAAAAAAAGAAAAATAGAAATTTGCCCCAGGGTCCACAGAGAGGACCCCTGCTCTATCTCACACACTCTCCTCTAACTCGTGTGTCTGTCCTTCTCGTTGCCCGTGTGGCGTCAGGTGAGAGACGTGTGGTACGAAGTGGGAACCGTGTGGTACGCCCACAAGGACGGCTACGCCCTGGGTGAGTCACGCTGCGTGCACAGGGTCATCGATACGGACACTTAAATGTGTCTGTGACAAGACTTAGGCCTCGTCTGTGGCAAATTCTACATTTGTTTTTATAATAATGTTCTTATTTTGATGATTACTTAAGAAGACCGAATTACTGAATGTCAGTCTCCAGGTTTCCTTCAGAATAATCTCTATTTTAAAACAAAGCAATGCCTCATCAAAGTTGGTTTTATGTCTTCATATTGCAGATACTTGCATCGCATTGATTTATGTGTGTGTGTGTGTGTGTGTGTGTGTGTGTGTGTGTGTGTGTGTGTGTGTGTGTGTGTGTGTGTGTGTGTGTGTGTGTGCGTGTGCATGTGTGTGTGTGTGTGTGTTCCTCGTAGCCACTCAACTGAAGCCAGACGAGGGCACGCCGGACCTCCCAGAAGGACGGGTTCGGGTGCGACTGCAGAAGGACGGAACACTCCATGATGTCACAGAGTATGAGATAGAGAAGGTATTATTCATATACTGTATATACATTATAGGCCCTCTCATTACTTCTTATTTAAGTCAATATATGTTTTCGTAAAAGAGAATAAAGGGAAATGTTTTCCTCTTTCTGATACGCATCAATGCTAAAAGTGTCGTTCTCCTATCTCTCCTCCTGAGTAGATTAAAATTGGTGTCTCAACCTCAACCTGACCATGTATGTTTGCCAAAGAGCTGGAGAGACAGCGCTCTATCTTACCCCTTATCCCTAAACGCATTTGTACTATTTTTAAACATTTTAAAATAGCTCAACTAGCCAAATCTACATCGAAACATGTTGTGAGCTTGTAGATCGGCTATTTGAACAATTCTTAAATGTTTTTAAATAGTAAACAAAATGGAAAATAAGTTTAGAGGTAAGAGTCCAGTACTCAGTTCACCACATGTGTGTGGTTAACACTAGCATGACTGAAGTCAAATGTGACAGAAGTAGCATGTGCTTAAAATCATAATTTAGAAAATGTTTCAGATGTAAAATAAATCTGAGATGATAGAATGATGATGGATGATGATGGTCATGGAAGGGGAACCTTCTGAAAGCTTCATGGGCAAAAATAATTAACTTCAAAATCAACATCAAACAGAGCTGGACATGGTGAGGTTATAAAGGTCTCTTTGCGGTGTGTTCTGTCCAGTGTAACCCCACAGAGCTGGACCTGGTGTGAGGTTCTAAAGGTCTCTTTGCGGTGTGTTCTGTCCAGTGTAACCCCACAGAACTGGACCTGTTGTGAGGTTCTAAATGTCTCTTTGCGGTGTGTTCTGTACAGTGTAACCCCACAGAACTGGACCTGTTGTGAGGTTCTAAATGTCTCTTTGCGGTGTGTTCTGTCCAGTGTAACCCCACAGAACTGGACCTGTTGTGAGGTTATTAAAGGTCTCTTTGCGGTGTGTTCTGTCCAGTGTAACCCCACAGAACTGGACCTGTGTGACAACCTCAGCGAGCTGCACAGTGTGAACGAGTGTGGCCTCCTCCACACGCTGACCAGCCGGGCCAGAGCCAGCCTCCCCCTGACGCACGCCGGGCCCAACCTGGTCAACTTCTGGCCCCCGTCTCACCCTCACAGCAAGGTGAGAGAGTATACTGAAACTGGGAGGTTCGATCCCCTGGCCCGAGTCATACCCCAAAGACTGTAAAAATGGGACCCAATGCCTCCCTGCTTGGCTTGGCACTACTCAGCATCAAAGGGTCGGATTGAGGGGGGGTCAAATCAACTAATCAAATGATTCCCGAGCGCGGCACGGCTGCAGCTCAGCGCTCCAAGAGATATGGGTCAAATACGGAGAACAAATTTCACTGCGGTATAACGTGTGTGACAAATCGTACGACTTTGACTTTGACAAGCACTTTGGAATTATAAAAGTTGATGGAGGCATTACATTTAGTTATAGATAAATGCTGAAAGTGTCGCCGATCTACGAAGCTCACAACGCCTCGCAATGCTTTGACTAAAGTAATGACACTGTGTATAATGTCCACCACCATACTGACCATAAACGAAGACACCTGTTCAGATTATTGTGTACGGATCAACCCCTTTTGGTGTTAGCATCATGTCATGCTTTAGCTATTGAAAAATAGCAGATCTACAAGCTCGTAGCGCGCCACCGAGTGGTGCGCTACGAGCTTGTAGATCTGCTATTTTTTGAAAAATCATGAACATGTGCATGGTGCAAAGCTTTGAATATATACTCTTTCAGAGCGAACGTTTTTAACTCAAATCTTTGCTTCTGGGAGGGGGGGGGGGGTTCCCTGAAACAACACACTTTCAGATGGGGGGGGGGGGGGGGGGGTCAGCGGCCAATTTCATATATTTCTGGGGGTCCTTGACATGAAATACTGAGAACCACTGATATAGAAACATGAGGTTTTTCAGGGGAAAAAAATGACATTTAAAAAAAAAACTTACATTTTTAGAATCTGATCTCAGGTCAGAATGGGTTAACCCATTCTGAACGGGAACCCATTTTGGTGTTAGCATCATGTTATGCTTTAGCTATTGAAAAATAGCAGATCTACAAGCTCATAGCGCGCCACCGAGTGGCGCGCTACGAGCTTGTAGGTCTGCTATTTTTGAAAAATCGAAGAACGACTGACATTTTTTTAGAATCTGATCTCGGGTCAGAATGGGTTAATCAGACCCAGTGTGTGTCCAGTGGAAACCTCGTATGAATCTGATCTCAGGTCAGAATGGGTTCATCAGACCAGTGTGTGTCCAGTGGAAACCTCGTATGAATCTGATCTCAGGTCAGAATGGGTTAATGAATGATCTCCTCTCCTCTCCATGCAGACCCCAAAGTCCCGTCGGGGGGAGTGCGTGTGGGAGGCCCCCCCCCCTGCCCTCTCGGCGCTGGTCAAACAGGTGTACGTCTCCATGGTGGGCAGCAGGAGGGACTACAGCGTGTGCGCCATGGGGCGCAGCGGCACGGGCAAGACCACGGCGTGCCAGGCCTTCACCACCGCGCTGCTGAGACAGGCTGGTACCACCGGACCCAGCATGAGTGGTGAGTAATATAGGACCGCCCTGCTGAGACAGGCTGGTACCACCGGACCCAGCATGAGTGGTGAGTAATATAGGACCGCCCTGCTGAAACAGGCTGGTACCACCGGACCCAGCATGAGTGGTGAGTAATATAGGACCGTACCGCCCTGCTGAAACAGGCTGGTACCACCGGACCCAGCATTAGTGCTGAGTAATATAGGACCGCCCTGCTGAAACAGGCTGGTACCACCGGACCCAGTATGAGCGGTGAGTAATAGGGCGATACCGGTACCGCACCAGAATGGCAGGTGCTCAAAGCACCCAGAAACACTGACCTGTCTGTATCAAACTCCTAGTCTGTCGTATAACCAGACAATAAGAGATCTCTGCCCAGTGCCTTGACACGTCTGTTTGTTGAGATCTAAATTCAATGACAGCGATAGAACTGAGTGGAAACGAGAGAGAGAGAGAGAGAGAGAGATAGAGAGAGAGAGAGACAGAGATAGAGAGAGAGAGACAAGTCGCTGCATGTGCATGGCAGGCTTTAGACTGGATCCGGCTTTCCACAGCTAGCACAACACAGCAGAGCATCTAAGCCAGGGTTCCCCAATATAGGCGGCCTGCGGGCCCATGGAAGAATTTCAAAAAATAAAAAAATAAAATGTTTTTGTTTTTTTAAGGGTCCCAGATATAAATGGCATTAAATGGGGGTCAGTAGCCTATATGCATGTCAAACTGGGGGTCCTTTTCAAATGTGGGTCTTGCCCTGAAAATGAATTTTCAGGGCAAGACCTCGACCTCGCGCGTGCGGACTCGGCCCCCAGCCTGGTACGCTATAGTCAAAATATGGCCCTTGAGGAAAATGAATTGGGGAACCCTGATCTAAGCTCTCAATGTTTTAACCATAATACAATTAAATATACAATAACTAAAAACACAAATCTCACCTGAACTGGACTCTTTGTGTGTGGTGTTGTGCAGTGGAGCGCGTCCAGGCCGTGTTCACCGTGATGCGATCCTTCGGCTGCGTCAGCTCCGCGCACAGCGACGCCTCCAACAGGTTCGCCATGGTCTTCTCTGTGGACTTTAACCACGCCGGACAGGCAGCCGCCGGACACCTGCAGGTAAACGTATATATAACACCCATTCTGACCTGAGATCAGATTCTAAAAAGGTCTTCTACATCCTGACAGTTTTCTGAAAAAGCTATGTTTCTATGTCAGTCGTTCTTCGATTTTTCAAAAAATAGCAGACCTACAAGCTCGTAGCTTGTTACAAGCTAAGGCTTACCATACGTCCTCTTTTGCCCGGGCAAGTCCTTTTTGGGGGGGGCTGTCCGGGCAGTCCGGGGGGGTTTTATAAATTCCTTCAAATGTCCGGCAGCTTGTTTACAAATGTTTGTAAACAAATTACAAGTTGTTTATAAACAAATCCCAAATGTTTGCAAACAAATAACAAAATGTTTAAACAAATCCCAAATGTTTATAAACAAATCGCAAATGTTTATAAACATATCCCAAATGTTTATAAACAAATACCAAATGTTTGTAAACAAATACCAAATATTTGTAAACAAATCTCAAATGTTTGTAAACAAATCTCAAATGTTTGTAAACAAATCTCAAATGTTTGTAAACAAATCTCAAATGTTTGTAAACAAATCTCAAATGTTTGTAAACAAATCTCAAATGTTTGTAAACAAATCACAAATCACATGCACATCCACGACGTGCATGCGCACATGCATGCACGCATGTGTCCTCTTTTTGGTAATTCAGAATATGGTATGCCTGGCTGGTTTGCTATTTTTCAATAGCTAAAGCATAACATAATGCTAACACCAAAAGGGGTTCCCTCTTAAAATGGGTAAACACACACACGCACAGACACGCACGCACGCACACACACACACAGAGACAGGTGCACACAGACAGACATCGTGAATCTTTGAATCATTTTCCCCATGTACTTGCATACATAAAGAACATGAAATATTGTTTCCCCCTCAGTCACTTGCAGTGCAACATAAAACATGTTGGTGCTAATATTCCAATTTTTGTTTGACCTTTTGTGGCCATTTTTAACCTTTAATACTAAAGCCAGGCTGGGTTATGTACTGTATATGTGGTACCAACAACAAGCAGCTAATTATAAATGGCCATAACTTTTAATGAGTGTATAAGCTTATAAAACAACCAGTTCCCTGGTGGTGAGAACCAGGAAAATGGTCACTTAGATGTCTATTTCTATGTCTAACTATTATACTTGTGTTGACATTTGTCCCTCACAAGTATAGTAATCCAAGTACACACACACACACACACACACACACGTGCGTGTGCACACACTTCAATATTTCATTCCTCCTCTCTCTCTCTCTCTCTCTCTCTCTCAGACCATGATGTTGGAGAAATGGAGAGTGTGTCGTAAGCACGAAGGAGAGAGTAACTTCCTGGTGTTCTCTCAGATGTTGGCAGGACTCAGTACTGAGCTGAGGTTTGGAACGTGTGCTACGCTACTAACTATACACACCCACATTAGATTAAGATTAATCCATTTTGACCTGAGGACGATTCTACAAATGTCTTCTAAATCATGTTTCAATCAATGTCTTCTAAGTCAGTCGTTCTCAAACATTTTCATGTCAAGGACCCCCAAATATTATATGTAATTGGCCGCCGAGCCCCATCTGAAAATATGTTGTTCCGGGAACCTCCCCCAGAAGCAAAGATTTGAGTTAAAAACGTTCACTCTGAAAGAATATATATATTCAAAGATTTTCACCATATTTTCACTATTTTCAAAAAATAGCAGACCTACAAGCTCGTAGCGCGCCACTCGGTGGCGCGCTACGAGCTTGTAGGTCTGCTATTTTTCAATAGCTAAAGTAGAACATTATGCTAAGAACACCAAAAGGGGTTCCCACTCGAAATGGGTTAAGATTAATAATAAATAAAACACCACCTGTTGTAGATGTCTGGGCCAATGAGATCAAACAGGTTCACTGTGTTCAATAAATACTTCACGTCGTTTCTTTTTTTTTTTCTCCTGACAGGACGGAGCTGCAGCTGCACCAGTTTGGCGAGGCCAACTGCTTTGGTATCGTTCCTCCCACCAAAGTAAGGATTACCTCATTTATGTTACATATAATAGGCCTTCTAGCCGTGCTTAAAGAGTAGGTAACATTTTTGGCACTACTTTCCCCAATTTAATTGTGTAATAATTGTGAACACAATGGTCAATACAACTATAGTGTCATTGTGTGTACTTTGGGAGCTGTCAGAAGAAGGAGGTTACAACTCCCGAAGCACCGCCCATTCACCTCGGAAAGTGACGAGTCAATATGGCGCGTCATCACGGGGGGATCTGGTCGGGCCCCCATAGGATTACATTGAAAAGTGGCTGTGGGAATTACCATATTAAACACTCTACGAAGGGAGTAAATACATAACTTTGTTAACGACCATGACCGGCGATATTTCGGCCATCACACGTTATGTTTTCTTAATAATTGATAAGACCGTTTTTGCAATATCCATAGTGAAACAGAGCTAGCATAGGTGGCTATAGATCTCGGCAGCTGCAGTCGCGAGGGGCGTGTCTTCACTCCGCTCCAGGCTTAGAGCTAGAGCGGGACTCGGCACCAAGCCGACGATTAGTTGCTATCTGCGGGTAGACAAGCTTGGAGACTCGGTGGATGGATTATGGAGGTCCCCCCTTCCCACACACGCACACACACACACACACACACACACACACACACACACACACACACACACACACGCACACACACACACACACACACACACACACACACACACACAGCTCAGTCCGCTGGTCATTTTTCTGGGTTAACCCTGTCCAGCTGTACACATTACAATAACATTTCAATAAACTTGAATTGGCTGGCAGCTAGTGTGTCTATTCTTTCATTACAACTGTTGTTTTCCGATATGGGATAATTTGAAATCTGGTGTAAATACTGTGTTCTTTCAAATGTGTCTGTAAGGGATGAGCTGTGTTGAGGCAGCCGGACACAATGAATGATTTATTAATTTATTATTCATCATATTCGGTACAAACTACAAAGGCATGGTTGCATTGGTTGGTGCCACGGTGGAGAATACGATAATATAACGCACATCCTCCGGTCTTGGTGCTGAGCCAAACAGATCATAATCGAAAACAAGGGCTCGCAGCCACCCATTTTCTAATGCTCCAGGACAGGTGACTTTATTCACGAACACAGCAACGTTTCGACCCATATGGTCTTTCTCAAGTATAAGTGAGATAACAGGAAATTAGTATTTTCATACAGATGCCACGGTGGTCGGCCTTCCTCAGCGACATTGCTACACCCCCCGATCACACACCGCTTTGGCATAGTGTTTTTGAGAGAAAATAAAATGATATCTATCTAATATATCTATCATGTGCGTGCGTACTGCGTAGTGTGTGCTGTGCTAAGAGCCAGGCGTAAAATCCGTCAAAGTAACGTGGAACTTGGAAGTAACTTCTGCAGTCCTTTTCCCCCGCGCTGCTAGGGCTGATAAGGAAGTGGGCGTATCTATCCGAGTTAGCATTGCAAAAAGACATCTCTCTGCCGTCCACTGTTGACGTCACACAACCGCGTCATCAACAGATTCCGAAGATTTTCCCCAAAATGGTGGATGTAATGATTTTATTTTATAAACCTAAAATGTCAAATGAGTATTTTACCCCCAGACATTTGTTATATATCGTTGGAAAACGTAAATGTTTTCTTAGAGACGTGTGTCAACAGTTTTGCAAATAAAAAACATGTTACCCTCTCTTTAATGTAGCCTCGGAAACCCAGGCGTTTTTATTTCCAGGGAGGAAAAAAAAGTCTGGGTCTGAGTCCACTTCAATTCGGCATAGAGTAGCGCAAACGATCACTCTCTGCTGATTTCTGATCGTCTGCACCTTTGTAAAATTGACATACACATGTACACACACACGCTCCTCTCTCTCTCTCTGTCGCTCTAAGTAATTAGTCTCATGTCGCGCAGCTGCGCATAGTTTCTCCCGGCCAGGCATGCAAACAGGCCCAAGGTGAAAAAGGTGACAGTGTGCGGGGCCAACGCTGTGCCGCGGGCAAAACCGCGGCGCAAATCTTTTAAGCGTTTATCGGTACTAAACCCACTTTGGGGGGGGGGGGGGGGTGTCATGGGGGACAGTATATACTACACTGTACTGTACTAGCCCTCCTCCCGGCCTGTGTGTCTGTGTGTTAGGCTGTGCAACAGTGACACTTGGTGGTGAACAAATGCTATAACGCTATGTTTCGTGCTCGGACACAGCCAGGGACCCAGGGACACAGCCAGGGACAGACCCAGTGACACAGGGGCAGCCAGGGACAGACCCAGTGACACAGGGACAGCCAGGGACAGACCCAGTGACACAGGGACACAGCCAGGGACACATCCAGGGACAGACCCAGTGACACAGGGACAGCCAGGGACAGACCCAGTGACACAGGGACACAGCCAGGGACACAGCCAGGGACAGACCCAGTGACACAGGGACACAGCCAGGGACACAGCCAGGGACAGCCAGGGACAGACCCAGTGACACAGGGACAGCCAGGGACAGACCTAGTGACACAGGGACAGCCAGGGACAGACCTAGTGACACAGGGACAGCCAGGGACAGACCCAATGACACAGTGACACAGCCAGGGACAGACCCAGTGACACAGGCACACAGCCAGGAACAGACCCAGTGACACAGGGACACAGGGACACCGCCAGGGACACAGGGACCCAGCCAGGGACAGACACAGGGACACATACTGTAGCTGTCTATAGTGTGGTTGAGTGGCTGCACCACTCAAAAATGACAGATGATTATTTACTAAATCAGTACAAATCTAGTCAGTATTGAGCAAGATGTTAACATTCATGTCCTGATAGTCATAGAACAATTAATTTACTCCAACAGGAGCACTAGCCCCTCGAGGAGCACTAGCCCCTCCTATATTCAGTAGATTTGTGTCCTAAATGCCATTGACAATGAATGAATTGTCATATATCGGCTATTTTTGTCCTACACAATCCTACACATTCATTGTCACAAAAATGACAATGAATGGATGATGTATGATGATAAGGGTCACTTCACACAGGTGTGATTTAAAGAAACACTTTTCACTCTTCACATCATGTAAAATAGAAAATTATATTCACTGGCAAAATAATGAATTATAATACAAATAAAATGTTTTGGGATGGTTTAGTCAACAGGGTCAGTTTACTTCATTATTTTAGCCTTTAGTCAATTTAAGACATGTAGAGTAACATCCTCTCCTTATTCAACAGTTGAGCTGCATGTTTTCGTTTTTAATATATCCATTTAGTATAAGCCCTGGCACGCACGCACGCACGCACGCACGCACGCACGCACACACACACACACACACACACACGCGCGCGTGCTTTATTTATTTACTCATACGCATGCATGCACACACACGAGCACACAGACAGACACACACACACACACACACACAGCGAGAGAAACTGACGCCGGCGCGTCCACACCACAGACAGTATAACGCAAAGTGCTAACGTTGCTAATGCTAACTGTAGCAGCTAAACTAATGGATCGACTGGCGAGTCACAGACAGTGTGTCAAAATTCATGCCGAGTCCACACAAACAGGTTTTTTTTTCCGCGGAGCGACCAGCGGCTGCGCACATCATGCCGCCCAGATGCAAGCAGAAATATCGCTCAGAATCATTAGTGACTCACGAGAGTAGTCTGTCAGATAATTCTCCGGGCAGCGAGCTCGGCCCGGGCTCCACAGACCCCCTCACCCCCCCCAAACATTTTTTTAACGGATTTGCATGAATCACACAGGTCCTATATTTGGGATAAAAACGGCGATTTTCGCCGAAAAGCTACACTTTTGCATGTCTGCCCGGCGGATCCTGCCGGGAGCTGCCTATGCCATAAAAAGCATAGGTGAGTTCCAGGCTATGCTTAATGTAACACCTGATCAAAACATAGAAAACAGCTGCCCTGTTCTCCCAGAGCGCAGCCGACTGGGTTGCTATATAGGCTAGTTAAGTTTCTTGGGACATTTGTGGTCGTAGTGGCTACGTCTGTCATTAAAAGAGTATGATTTATTTAGCAAATATCTTAGTTTTAAGGGTAACTGTTGTAATTGCAATATTACACTCGTAATACACCGTCATTAATAGTTTAATACACCGCCTGCGCTACCTGCGATTCGGAACTCGAGTTCCTGCAGCATCGCAGGCGTGCATTAATGATGGTAAAGCACACCCTCTCGCCTAATATTGCTTATTAAATATCGTCTCAGATTAGATAAATATGCATGTACTGTACTGTAAAATAAAAGGACTCACTCACTCTGCCCCGTCAGGTGGAGGAGAAGCAGCGAGCGTCCGTGGCCTTCAACAAGCTGCTGGCCGCCATGGAGACGCTGGGCTTCTCGGCCAATGAGCAGACGGCCATCTGGCACGTGTTGGCCGGCATCTACCACCTGGGAGTGGCCGGGACCTGTAAAGGTGACAATATTAATAATAATGAGTTGCATGTTTATTACAGCGCTTTTCCAAGTGCTTAACACTTTCATTCATTCATACATTGGGAGGTGAAGCGCCAGCGTCCTCACTTCCCACATTCACACACCAGTGGTGGCGAGCTCACACCGAACGACTCATTGGAGGCAATGTGGGGTTCAGTGTCTTGTTTTAACCAGAGCCATCTAATAGAAGAGTTAGGATATTGAGGGGGCAGAAACTGAGCGCTGTTCATGCAGCATGAACTGAGCCAAGCTGGAGTAGGAGACAGTATGTTTTAACCTCTCTCTCTCTCTCTCTCTCTCTCTCTCTCTCTCAGTGGGGAGGAGACAGTTTGTGAACTTCTCCAGCGCCCAGGTGGCCGGCAGCGTTCTGGGCTGCGAGGGAGACGAGCTGGACACGGCCGTGTTCAAACACCACCTCAGGCAGTTGCTGCAGAGAGCCACCGGGGGCGGCAGAGAGAGGCATTCCGTTGCAGAGCCAGAGGATGGTGAGATACAGTGTACACCACACACACACACACACACACACACACACACACACACACACACACACACACACAGACGTTACGAATACCAACGAAGTCGCCCTTTTACCAACTCGCCCCCGGGCGTACAGCCGGCGGAACTGCCCGGCCTGCAGGTATTCCTAAAGTATAACCTGTGTAAATTATGCTTAAACGGTTAAACCTAACCTTATCCCTAACCTTAACCCCAGTAAAACTATATCTAACCCCCTATAAACTTATTTATAACCTTATTCTCAGTAAAACAAAATAAAGAATACAAGAACCGCTGCGGCACCGAGCGCTCGGCCTGAGGTCGACAGGGGGGGAAACGAGGGCGAGATGGTTTATGGGCGATGGCACCTGTTACCGACATCACCTGAGGACACGTTCCCTCGTCCTCACAGAAGAACAAAATGGTTGTTTTATAAACAAATGCATTTTTAGCGCCGTTTACTATTACCGAAAAGATTGTGGTTGGGGTTAGATATGTAGAAGTTTAAGGTTTATATGGGGTTAGAGTTCTGCGTTGGTGTCATGCACTGAAAAGTCACAAGAATCTACACAACAAGTATAATCGCAACGGTTTGAAGCTTATTGTAGGTCTGCACATTTTCTGTAAGTCATTTTCTGGCAGTCATAAAGTCGACTTCCTAACATGTTGATTCACGAGTATAATCATTCAAATGTGTGTGTGTGAGTGTGTGTGTGTGTGTGTGTGTGTGTGTGTGTGTGTGTGTGTGTGTGTGTGTGTGTGTGTGTGTGTGTGTGTGTGTGTGTGTGCGTGCGTGCGTGCGTCTTCAGGTCCCAGGTTAACTGCTACACAGTGCGTAGAAGGAATGGCTTCTGGGCTGTATGAAGAACTCTTCACTACCATAGTGTCCCTGATCAACAGGTACCTGTCTGTCTGTCTGTCTGTCTGTCTGTCTGTCTGTCTGTAGAAGTTTCTCTCCACAGTGCACCACAAGTGCAGCGACACTGGTGTGCCAGAAATAATGTCATTAGTTGCATCTCATTTAGCTGACAGACACTCCCGCTTAATGTATAGTAATATAATATAAGAGGAGTAACATTAGTGTGGTACAGGGTTGCCAACTAGGCCAGTCGTTCTGGGCTTCAGTCCAGCACAGCCGTGGGTCATATGGGGCATCTTTTCTTAATTCCCTCCCTGCACAGAGATTACGGTAATTCATTTCCAAGTAATATAACCATACTTTTTTTGTGTGAACAAGACACACTTTGTCCTCCGCCATTATCCGCAGTATTTTTGGTGAAACGAGTTGGGCTCGATCTGCAAGTAAAGTGACCCCGCGATTACTTTCCTCATATAGACGAATTCAGAAACGGGTCTCATTGGTCGCAGCAATGTATTTCCTGTAGTAGGCTGCGGTGTAAAGCCCCACACACACACCGTCTGCGAACGCTGCGCGACAAAACAGCCACCTCCGTTATTTTCAATGAACCTATCTCCAGTGTTGTTTTCGTCGACTAAAACTAAGACGAAAAATGTTCGTCGACTACCTTTTTTTCACTGAAGAAAACTAAATGGAAACTAAATTAAAACTATCCTATGGTGACTAAAACTAAGACTAAATATACTGACAATTTCGTCAACAAATACAAACTAGACTAAAATGTTAGGAAGGGACTAGTGGACAAGAGATCCAGTATAAGTCATTTTACACTTGGTTGCATGCTGAAAATAGCAGATCTACAAGCTCACAAGCTGCGACGCGTTGCGAGCTTGTAGATCGGCTATTTTCAGCAAGTGTAAAATAAGTCATTATGACGGCAACAAGGCCCGCAAAAATACATTTTAGTCGACTAAATCGCCTGTAGATTTAGTCAACTAAAATCTTATGACATTTAGTCGACTAAAACTAGACCAACACTAATACATTCCGGGTGACTAAAATGTGACTAAGACTAAGTGAAAACTATGACTAAAACTAAAATAGAAATTTGCTGCCAAAAACAACACTGCCTATCGCACGCCGGCGGCGTCTGACGTGCGCCGGCGCCTCGCCCGACGCTCCGATAGAAACTAGTCATATTTTCCAGGCGGTGCCGCGCCGCTGCGCACCCGGTGCACTTCTTCTACTACAGTGAATGGAGAAGTGACTGATGTATACAGGCCGTCTCAAACGTTACTCTACAGTGAATGGAGAAGTGACTGATGTATACAGGCTGTCTCAAACGTTACTCTACAGTGAATGGAGAAGTGACTGATGTATACAGGCTGTCTCAAACGTTACTCTACAGTGAATGGAGAAGTGACTGATGTATACAGGCCGTCTCAAACGTTACTCTACAGTGAATGGAGAAGTGACTGATGTATACAGGCTGTCTCAAACGTTACTCTACAGTGAATGGAGAAGTGACTGATGTATACAGGCTGTCTCAAACGTTACTCTACAGTGAATGGAGAAGTGACTGATGTATACAGGCTGTCTCAAACGTTACTCTACAGTGAATGGAGAAGTGACTGATGTATACAGGCCGTCTCAAACGTTACTCTACAGTGAATGGAGAAGTGACTGATGTATACAGGCTGTCTCAAACGTTACTCTACAGTGAATGGAGAAGTGACTGATGTATATAGGCCGTCTCAAACGTTACTCTACAGTGAATGGAGAAGTGACTGATGTATACAGGCTGTCTCAAACGTTACTCTACAGTGAATGGAGAAGTGACTGATGTATACAGGCTGTCTCAAACGTTACTCTACAGTGAATGGAGAAGTGACTGATGTATACAGGCCGTCTCAAACGTTACTCTACAGTGAATGGAGAAGTGACTGATGTATACAGGCTGTCTCAAACGTTACTCTACAGTGAATGGAGAAGTGACTGATGTATACAGGCTGTCTCAAACGTTACTCTACAGTGAATGGAGAAGTGACTGATGTATACAGGCTGTCTCAAACGTTACTCTACAGTGAATGGAGAAGTGACTGATGTATACAGGCCGTCTCAAACGTTACTCTACAGTGAATGGAGAAGTGACTGATGTATACAGGCCGTCTCAAACGTTACTCTACAGTGAATGGAGAAGTGACTGATGTATACAGGCCGTCTCAAACGTTACTCTACAGTGAATGGAGAAGTGACTGATGTATACAGGCCGTCTCAAACGTTACTCTACAGTGAATGGAAAAGTGACTGATGTATACAGGCTGTCTCAAACGTTACTCTACAGTGAATGGAGAAGTGACTGATGTATACAGGCCGTCTCAAACGTTACTCTTTTACCTGCATTTCACTAAACACTAACTTTATACAGATGCTCCAGAACATCGGGATGAACCCGTGTATAGTTTATGGCTGCTCCAACAGTGGTGGCACCATTCAACTTTGGAGAGAGAAACGGAATGTCAAATACAACCGCACCGCACCACGGTGTCTGAGACCAGAGAGGGGAAGCAGTGAAAGGTCCTGAATAATGTCTATATGTGACGCTTGTCCTCCCCAACACCAGGGCTCTGAGCTCCCAGCAGCTGATGACACTGGCCTCCGTCATGGTGGTGGACACGCCCGGCATGAGGAACCCCCGGCACAGCGGAGAGCAGGGGGGAGGAGAGGGGGGCGGGGCCGCCCCCCGCGCGGCGGGATGGGCGGAGCTATGTCACAACTACCTGCAGGAGAGACTGCTGGAACACTACCACACACACACCTTCACCAACACGCTGGAGAGATACGCACAGGTATACGTGCACGCACACACACACACACACCTTCACCAACACGCTGGAGAGATACGCACAGGTATACGTGCACGCACACACACACACACACACACACCTTCACCAACACGCTGGAGAGATACGCACAGGTATACGTGCACGCACACACACCCCTTCACCAACACGCTGGAGAGATACGCACAGGTATACGTGCACGCACACACACACAGTCACACATGTACTGCTGGAGCACTGCAAAATACATGAAACACTGTCACCAAATACTGTAATGCACTTAAATTACATGCAGTGGGATTGATTAGCCTAATTATATCTTCAGCCAGCTTCAAACAAAACATATCAAATTTAGTTCCATGTAGTTTCACTAGTATTCTTATATAAACATCACCAAATAGAGACTGACAGAAGACTACAAGAAAACAAACTTTAATAAAAGTAAAACCAACAGAAAATATGCTTACAGTCAAAAGAACTCTAGCATGTTCTCTCCTACCTCTGCTGTCTTGAAGAACTCTAGCATGTTCTCTGCTACCTCTGCTGTCTTAAAGAACTCTAGCATGTTCTCTCCTACCTCTGCTGTCTTGAAGAACTCTAGCATGTTCTCTCCTACCTCTGCTGTCTTGAAAACACTGAACACATACTGACAACTATGGCAAGCTAGAAGTATCAAAAAACATCACATTGTAACAATCGGCCTTTTCCACTGAAAGGATAATCATTGCTAAAGGAATAAATCAGCAGGATCGGCGGGTTAACTCTGTGGTATTTTATATAGAAGCCACGCAATGGTGTTGAGCAAACAGAATGGCAATCAATACACACACAGTTTACACAACAGAAAAGACAGAAATCGAACGCTACTCAAACCCCCTCCAAACCCAAATGAGTCCCAGCAACCTCTTAGGATGATAGGATCACAACATCATATATAAACAATAAACAACTTCAAATAAACAAAATATGGTCGCGCGACTCGCGCCGGTCCTCCTCTCCGTGTGCACGCGCACTATAGTCTCTTAAAGTTCTATAATCCACACAGCATGAAGAGTCCGCTCCCGACGGCGTAGCGAGCGTTAGGGGTACCCCTTATTATAATCCAGCAAGGACAATGTTTGGAATAGTCTCAGACTCACCAGAAGAGACGTCTGTCAGTCTCGGGTGCGGTTCCAAACGACCGTGATCCAACGACAGCAACGGCCCTTGCGTGTTGCTGTTTCCGCTGGCTCCACTAAGTCAAACGTCCTTTATCTCGGCTGCAGAATGCAGATACCACACGTTAACATTTTAGTGCAATGATTTAAACGGTGGGCCTATCTGGCGCCACGGAGCTCCATCTCTGTCCTGTTCACCCAGGTACCTGGATTTGTCTGCCTCTCCCTGTGTCACTTCCTCTATTAACCCCTGGACTACTAAACCCGGAATAAACGGAATTAATCGAAAAATATAAACATGCCATATCCGGAATAAACGGAATTTATTGACTGTTATTTATTGGGGCTTCAAATGAGAAAAAATGAGCATTTTTTCGCTAATATCGCTAATGTTAGATGTAATCTACCAAAAAACGGCCGAAATCTGCGTGATCGTGCGCCATCGCGCACAGCGCGCCGTCTCTATGTGCGTCGCTGTGAAAAATGTGATATTTTGCGATGTTTTGGGGTTGATTTGGGGTTAATATGACTTAGTAATGAAAAATATGGAATTATCCTAGCCACGCCGAGAGTCACGGCAGTGGCTTGGGTCAAACTACTACCGGATGTTGATGATCATTTGAACCGGAAGTGACTCCCCTAGATTCCTCTATTTTTGTCAAAATCAGCATAATGGTGCATTCTCGCCATCTGGTGGCAATTCTGGAGAAGACACTAGGATCGTCAGTCTCATCAAAACGATATATTCAAACCATCAGATCTTTCTATTAATGTTAAAATGATGAATTAAAAATAAGCCAATTTGTTAAAAAAATTGGGGCTGGCAGTACAAGGGTAATAAAGTTGGGTGACATTCAATCAGACCTGTTACCTCTCATGTGAGCTAGGAATGTTCATATGGACTTAAAAGTCCGTTCACAGTTTTCTACATGCCCCCATATCACATATATATATAAGGACCTGCATAGATCAAGCAGATAATACAATATCATTATGTGCAATTGTCACAACATGGTGCAAAACTAAACCTATATAGAAGTCCACCACTATGTGGCAATAATGCACACTAACAGTGGGCAGAACAGACAGGTACAGTACATATAAGTTACAGTACATGGGCCTAATAACTAATACAGTGTGTCCTGGTTGTTTTTTTAGGAGAAGGTTCACGTTCAGCTGGAGAGTCCAGAAAACAGTCCAGCTGAGGTGGTGTCTGCCATCGACCAACCTGCAATACAGGTAGGCCTACACACACACACGCACACGCACACGCACACGTACACACACACACACACACACACACACACACACACACACACACACACACACACACACACACACACACACACACACACACACACACACACACACACACACACACACACACACACACACACACACACACACACACACACACACACACACACACACACACACACACACACACACACACACACACACACACACGTTCGGACAGACAATTCAGTGAAAGTAGCAGTTGTGAGTACCGTATGTATGTTTTAGAAATGTATAGTTTCTAACTACACCTGTGTCATTGTGTGTGTGTGTGTGTGTGTGTGTGTGTGTGTGTGTGTGTGTGTGTGTGTGTGTGTGTGTGTGTGTGTGTGCGTGAGTGCGTGCCTGCGTGTCTGTGTGTGCGTATGCGTGTGTGTGTGTGTGTGTCCATGTGTGTCTATGCGTGTGTGTGCATGTGTGTGGCCCCCAGCTGCGTGCAGCAGACGGAGAGCCCAGGGGTCTGCTGTGGCTGCTGGACGAGGAGATGGGGACGCCCGGCTCCACAGAGAGCACCGTGCTGGAGAGAGTCTGCGGATACTACAGCAACGCTGGTGAGAAGACGCTGTGTGTGTATGTGTGTGTGTGTGTGTGAGTGTGTGTGTGTGTGTGTGTGTGTGTGTGTGTGTGTGTGTGACTTTTAACATGGCAATGTGGTTTGGCAATCTAAATGTAAAAGGAAGAAGCAAGCTGCAGCGAATAGTAAACCTAGCCTCAAAAATAATTGGGAAGAGACAGCAACAATTAGGCTGTGTATCTACAAGGAGGTACTTCGTAGAAAAGCTATCAAGATAGCAAACGACCTCCTCTCATCCACTCTGCAGGGAGTTCCAACTACTTCCCTCTGGTAGACGGTACAAAGTACCAAGAGCTAACCGTAACATGTTTTTAAATTCTTTCATACCAAATGCCATTAAGGCACTAAAATGATACCATGTCTCGCTAGATTTGTTTGTTTTCCAATGTATCTGCCACTGTGTTGTCCTGCACTTTTTTGCCATGAGAAAATAATTGTGTTAAGTGTTGTTGCTGTTGTTGTAACCGTTTGTTTTTTTACTGTTTGAGACCGAAGACGAATTTCCACACGTGGACAATAAATTAACTAACTAACTAACTAACTAACTTGATCAATAAGTCTGTCCTGATGAAGGTCTAAGCCGCCGAAACTTCGACCTAATAAAGAGCAACATTCGTGTTACGAGTCTTGGTGTCTGACAGTGTGCAGGTTCTTTGTCTTTCAAAGACACCATTTTCAAGATAATCTTCTGATGGCTGAAGAAGGTCTTTGACAATAAAGTTCGTACTGCAAGTGCAGACGATGTGCGGGTCTTTGTGCACTTCATGTGCATTTCTCTGAATACATGTGAGCCCTGCATGCCTACGCAGTATACGCACCCACCTCAGATCATACAGGTGTGTGCATAAGACTCAAGATAATGTTCATAACATCCATAAACATACGGTCCCCCTCCCCTCCCCCCCATGCAGTGCGTCAGTGCGAGCAGCCGCTGCAGTGCGAGGTCAACCACCTGATGGGTTCTGACCCGGTCCGCTACGACCTGACCGGCTGGTTCGCTCTGATCCAGAGCAACCCGTCCGCCCTGAACGCCATCTCTCTGCTGCAGAACTCCTCCATGTAAGACCCCCTACTCACACCCACAACTCCTCCATGTAAGACCCCCTACTCACACCCACAACTCCTCCATGTAAGACCGCCTACTCACACCCACAACTCCTCCATGTAAGACCCCCTACTCACACCCACAACTCCTCCATGTAAGACCCCCTACTCACATCCACAACTCCTCCATGTAAGTCCCACTATACTCACACCCACAACTCCTCCATGTAAGACCCCCTACTCACACCCACAACTCCTCCATGTAAGTCCCCCTACTCACACCCACAACTCCTCCATGTAAGACCCCCTACTCACACCCACAACTCCTCCATGTAAGACCCCCTACTCACACCCACAACTCCTCCATGTAAGACCCCCTACTCACACCCACAACTCCTCCATGTAAGACCCCCTACTCACACCCACAACTCCTCCATGTAAGTCCCCCTACTCACACCCACAACTCCTCCATGTAAGACCCCCTACTCACACCCACAACTCCTCCATGTAAGACCCCCTACTCACATCCACAACTCCTCCATGTAAGACCCCCTACTCACACCCACAACTCCTCCATGTAAGACCCCCTACTCACACCCACAACTCCTCCATGTAAGACCCCCTACTCACATCCACAACTCCTCCATGTAAGACCCCCTACTCACACCCACAACTCCTCCATGTAAGACCCCCTACTCACACCCACAACTCCTCCATGTAAGACCCCCTACTCACACCCACAACTCCTCCATGTAAGTCCCCCTATACTCACACCCACAACTCCTCCATGTAAGACCCCCTACTCACATCCACAACTCCTCCATGTAAGTCCCCCTATACTCACACCCACAACTCCTCCATGTAAGTCCCCCTACTCACACCCACAACTCCTCCATGTAAGTCCCCCTACTCACATCCACAACTCCTCCATGTAAGACCCCCTACTCACACCCACAACTCCTCCATGTAAGACCCCCTACTCACACCCACAACTCCTCCATGTAAGACCCCCTACTCACACCCACAACTCCTCCATGTAAGTCCCCCTACTCACACCCACAACTCCTCCATGTAAGACCCCCTACTCACACCCACAACTCCTCCATGTAAGACCCCCTACTCACACCCACAACTCCTCCATGTAAGACCCCCTACTCACACCCACAACTCCTCCATGTAAGTCCCCCTACTCACACCCACAACTCCTCCATGTAAGTCCCCCTACTCACACCCACAACTCCTCCATGTAAGACCCCCTACTCACATCCACAACTCCTCCATGTAAGACCCCCTACTCACACCCACAACTCCTCCATGTAAGTCCCCCTACTCACACCCACAACTCCTCCATGTAAGACCCCCTACTCACACCCACAACTCCTCCATGTAAGACCCCCTACTCACACCCACAACTCCTCCATGTAAGACCCCCTACTCACATCCACAACTCCTCCATGTAAGACCCCCTACTCACACCCACAACTCCTCCATGTAAGTCCCCCTACTCACACCCACAACTCCTCCATGTAAGACCCCCTACTCACACCCACAACTCCTCCATGTAAGACCCCCTACTCACACCCACAACTCCTCCATGTAAGACCCCCTACTCACACCCACAACTCCTCCATGTAAGACCCCCTACTCACACCCACAACTCCTCCATGTAAGACCCCCTACTCACACCCACAACTCCTCCATGTAAGACCCCCTACTCACACCCACAACTCCTCCATGTAAGACCCTCTACTCACACCCACAACTCCTCCATGTAAGACCCCCTACTCACACCCACAACTCCTCCATGTAAGTCCCCCTACTCACACCCACAACTCCTCCATGTAAGACCCCCTACTCACACCCACAACTCCTCCATGTAAGTCCCACTATACTCACACCCACAACTCGTTTAGAGACCAGGATTACTGCATGTTTTTTGTGAGGTTATACCTACCCTATAGGGGACACGGGGAGAACATACAAACTCCACACATGACCATGTATTTCTGACTCTCTCTCTCTCTCTCTCCAGAGGTGTGGTGAAGGCCCTGTTCTCCCCCAGGGCCTCGGTGCCCCCCCTGGTGCGCGGTCTGGGGGGGTTGGAGGGGAACAGCCAGCGCTGCCTGCAGAGGATCGGCACCATCAGGAAGACCTTCAGCGGCGGGATGGCGGCCATACGCAGACACTCGCACTGCGTGGCGGTCAAACTGCAGGCCGTAAGTAGTGACCTATACTATACCAGACACTCGCACTGCGTGGCGGTCAAACTGCAGGCCGTAAGTAGTGACCTATACTATACCAGACACTCGCACTGCGTAGCGGTCAAACTGCAGGCCGTAAGTAGTGACCTATACTATACCAGACACTCGCACTGCGTGGCGGTCAAACTGCAGGCCGTAAGTAGTGACCTATACTATACCAGACACTCGCACTGCGTGGCGGTCAAACTGCAGGCCGTAAGTAGTGACCTATACTATACCAGACACTCGCACTGCGTAGCGGTCAAACTGCAGGCCGTAAGGACCCCCCAAAAGTGACACTTATTAGTCCACTTATTACTCCAACATTTCTGGAGTAAGTCTTACTTAGGCCATTTAGGGGTTTGCCTATAAGTCACAAATGTGTTTAACTTAGGCAACATAAAAGGGCCTACTGTAGGTCACAGTCTTGACACATACTGTATGCCATTACTGTGGCGGAAACAGTGCAATCTTTTCAATAAAGATATTAGGCGATTTCACCAGAGGAGGTTCACCAGGTGGTGAACTGGCCAATGTTGTGAAGAGCTGAAAAATATCTTCTCACCGCATAGCAGTCAATGAGAATCCTGTACACGCTCTCACTGCATAGCAGTCAAACAGGCAGTACGCATCCTACTAAATACTAATGCGCCTCTCTCTCTCTCTCTCTCTCTCCCTCCCCTCCCCCTCCCCTCTCTCCCTCCAGGATGCCCTGTTGAACCTGATCCGCCGGGCCCGGCCGGTCTTCCTCCAGTGTGTGTTGGCCCGGACGGACAACGGACAGTTTGACATCCCCAGCCTCAGGGTGCAGCTGCACTCCACACAGATCCTGGCTGCCTTGCAGATCTACCGCACAGGTCGGTATGCTGTAGACTAGAGGCCTATACTGCACTGCACCAATGACCCCCAAGTAGTAGCAGAAAGAGATAAGAGAAAGTGTGACTCTGTGTAATAATTAATTGCATTTTTATAGCGCTTTTTATAAGTGCTCAAAGCCCTTCACAACGGTTCATTCATTCAGACATAACTGGGAGCTGAAGCAGCGTCCTCACTTCCCACATTCACACACCGGTGGTGGCGAGCTCACACCGACCGATAACCTATTGGAGGAAATGTATAGGGTTCAGTGTCTTGGCCAATAAGGACACTTCCACTATGTGGACAGGAGGAGGAGCCAGGGATCATTGGACGACCTGCTCTATACCTCATCATATTCCAGGCTACCCAGAACACATGCCCTGCAGTTCCTCTCTCTCTCTCCCTCACAGTGTCTCTCTCTCATCATATTCCAGGCTACCCAGAACACATGCCCTGCAGTTCCTCTCTCTCTCTCCCTCACAGTGTCTCTCTCTCATCATATTCCAGGCTACCCAGAACACATGCCCTTCAGTTCCTCTCTCTCTCTCTCCCTCACAGTGTCTCTCTCTCATCATATTCCAGGCTACCCAGAACACATGCCCTTCAGTTCCTCTCTCTCTCTCTCCCTCACAGTGTCTCTCTCTCATCACATTCCAGGCTACCCAGAACACATGCCCTTCAGTTCCTCTCTCTCTCTCTCCCTCACAGTGTCTCTCTCTCATCACATTCCAGGCTACCCAGAACACATGCCCTTCAGTTCCTCTCTCTCTCTCTCCCTCACAGTGTCTCTCTCTCATCATATTCCAGGCTACCCAGAACACATGCCCTTCAGTTCCTCTCTCTCTCTCTCCCTCACAGTGTCTCTCTCTCATCACATTCCAGGCTATCCAGAACACATGCCCTTCAGTTCCTCTCTCTCTCCCTCACAGTGTCTCTCTCTCATCATATTCCAGGCTATCCAGAACACATGCCCTTCAGTGACTTCCGCTGTCGCTTCCAGGCTCTGTCTCCTCCCATCATGAAACGCTACGGGTCCATGTTCGTCTCCCATGACGAGAGGAAGGTACTGTACATTACACCTGTACACCTAACGTCATACATGTTCGTCTCCCATGACGAGAGGAAGGTACTAGATACATTACACCTGTACACCTAACGTCATACATGTTCATCTCCCATGACGAGAGGAAGGTACTCTACATTACACCTGTACACCTAACGTCATACATGTTCATCTCCCATGACGAGAAGAAGGTACTCTACATTACACCTGTACACCTAACGTCATACATGTTCATCTCCCATGACGAGAGGAAGGTACTGTGTACATTACACCTGTACACCTAACGTCATACATGTTCGTCTCCCATGACGAGAGGAAGGTACTGTGTACATTACACCTGTACACCTAACGTCATACATGTTCATCTCCCATGACGAGAGGAAGGTACTGTGTACATTACACCTGTACACCTAACGTCATACATGTTCATCTCCCATGACGAGAAGAAGGTACCGTACATTACACCTGTACACCTAACGTCATACATGTTCATCTCCCATGACGAGAGGAAGGTACCGTACATTACACCTGTACACCTAACGTCATACATGTTCATCTCCCATGACGAGAGGAAGGTACTGTACATTACACCTGTACACCTAACGTCATACATGTTCGTCTCCCATGACGAGAGGAAGGTATACAGTACTCACCAGTGTTGATTTCGTCGACTAAAACTAAGACGAAACATTTTCACCGACTACCTTTTTTCACTGACGAAAACGAAATGAAAACTAAGCTATGATGACTAAAACTAAGACTACATGTACTGACAATTTCCTCAAAAGATAAAAAACTAGACTAAAATGTTAGGAAGGGACTATAGTGGACAAGAGATCCAGTATTTTAAGTCGTTTTACACTTGGTTGCATGCTGAAAATAGCAGATCTACAAGCTCACAACGTGTCGCGTTGTGAGCTTGTAAATCAGTCATTACGACGGCATCAAGGCCTGCCAGAATACTTTTTGTTCGACTAAATCAACTGTAGATTTAGTCGACTAAAATCTTATGACATTTAGTCGACTAAAAGTAGACTAACACTAAGTCATTCCAGGTGACCAAAATGTGACTAAAACTAAATGAAAACTATTCAATATGACTAAAACTAAAATCAAATTTTGCTGCCAAAACACACACTGGTAATACACACCTGAGTACAGCTTCATTCTCTTTGTTTTACAGACGTTTGAACCCATAAAGTTAACGCGTGTTATTTATTTCTCCCCCAGGCGGTGGAGGAGCTGCTGGTGGAACTGGATCTGGACAAGAAGAGCATAGTTCTGGGCGCCAGTAGGGTGAGAATTAACACCAATCATACTATTGTAGCTCAGTGGCCTTGTGGTTAGAGTGTCCGCCCTGAGACTGGGAGGTCGGGGGTTCGATCCCCGGCCGGGTCATACCAAAGACTGTATAAATGGGACCCAATGCCTCCCTGCTTGACACTCAGCATCAAGGGTTGGATTGGGGGTAAGTCCCTGCGACATACTAGCGTCATGTCCAGGGGGTGTACTTGTACATCAAGCTGCCTCACGCTACAGCAACAGGAGATAGGCTCCTGCCCTATGATGGCTCGGCAAGGCTATACTTACTAATACTATTGTACAACATGGACCCCCCCCACCCCATCTATCCTTGCAGGAATAATGCAATGAATCTACCTGAAAATATTGTATTTTTTGTGTACAGTTTGTGTGATGAATACATTCACGCAGAGAATCAATTTATCAATCGAGAATCATACAGGTAGGCCTACAAGAAGCAGCCAAATAAAATAAAAATAAAAATAAAATATACTTACGCCCGACACCCCTACTGGGGTATAGGCCGTGGACAAGGGTCCTCCAGAGTTCTGACACCCCTACTGGGGTATAGGCCGTGGACAAGGGTCCTCCAGAGTTCTGGGTCACTGCCATTGGTCTCTATCTGCGACCAGGTGCCTCCCAGCCTCTCGGTGTCTGCCTGGAGATCCCGCCGCCAGCTGTTTTTGGGCCGGCCTCTGCTTCTCTTTCCCTGAAGGAAACGATAAAGCAAAGCAAGGTTGATTTTTCTGAGCTCAACACATTATGTGCCCTTTTTAATCTTTCAAAATGGCGACCCAGGGTGTCCACAGACGTCCTGGGCACTACATGCGGTATAATTCATAGGCCGTCTGTGGACGTCTTGCAGGGCACAAGCATGCGTTAAAACAAGTAGGCAAACACGACGAGGCATCAATAGATTTGAAACTAGATATTTGCCGGAGAGTATTCAGCATTTTCTTTGTAACTATAGGTGTGATGATATACAGTTACAGTATAGTTCCAGAGCTGATGGTTTGACACACACTGCCTGCTCTATATTTCAGGTGTTCATGAAGCGCGGGGTGCTCCGCTCTCTGGAACAGCGCAGGGACCAGCTGGTCAGCGGCTGGCTGCTCCAGCTACAGGCTGCATGCATGGGACATCTGGGCAGACACGCGTACCGCAAGCTAAAGGTTAGCGTCTGTCTGTCTGTCTGTCTGTCTGTCTGTCTGTCTGTCTGTCTGTCTATCAAGACAACTTAGAGAAGTAGCCTATAGAGCGCCGCAGTCCCGCCCCTTTTCATGACGACGCCCAGGAAATAAAATGCCCACCATTTCCGTTTCCCTACACCTTTAAGAAAGAATTAGAATATTCCTTCCAACGCTGTTCTCCCACCCGTCCAGGTGCAGCAGATGGCAGTGAGCTGCGTGCAGAGGAACATGCGTGCGCTCAGAGCTGTGTGCAATTGGAGCTGGTGGAAACTGTTCTGTAAAGTGCGCCCTCTGCTGGACGTTAACATGGACAACCACTGGCTCAGAACCAAGGAGGTACGCTACGCAACGCTACGCAACGCTGCGCGCGCGCGCACACACACACACACACACACACACACACACACACACACACACACACACACACACACACACACACACACACACACACACACACACACACACACACACACACACACACGCGCACTCTCTATATACACTTTTGAATATTTTAAACTGTAAATATATATATATATATAAAATTGACCATATTGACCTCTCCCAGGATGAGATCACAGCTTTGAGACGACGCTTGGAGAAATCAGAGAAGGAGAGAAATGAGCTGAGACAGAATACAGACATCCTGGAAACCAAGGTGTGTGTTTATTATTATGGCTATAATTATATAATTATCTTTGAAGGGCGCTAGCCCCTCCTATGCCCAGCTTTGTGTGTGTGTGTGTGTGTGTGTGTGTGTGTGTGTGTGTGTGTGTGTGTGTGTGTGTGTGTGTGTGTGTGTACCCCATAGTGATAGTGATTTGATTGGTAATCTTTGTAGCTGGCAGTGTGAACGCAGCATACATACATACAGCTCACATGTTGGTGTCTCTTTGTAGCTGGCAGTGTGAACGCAGCATACATACATACAGCTCACATGTTGGTGTCTCTTTGTAGCTGGCAGTGTGAACGCAGCATACATACATACAGCTCACATGTTGGTGTCTCTTTGTAGCTGGCAGTGTGAACGCAGCATACATACATACAGCTCACATGTTGGTGTCTCTTTGTAGCTGGCAGTGTGAACGCAGCATACATACATACAGCTCACATGTTGGTGTCTCTTTGTAGCTGGCAGTGTGAACGCAGCATATACATATAGCTCACATGTTGGTGTGCTGGTGTGTCTGATAGGTCACAGCGGTGACCTCTGACCTGAGCGACGAGCGATTCCGAGGCGACGCGGTGGGTCAGGCGCTGGACGTGGAGAGAACCGAACGACTCAGACTGACCAGAGACAACAAAGACCTGCAGGTGCCTGTCTGTCTGTCTGTCTGTCTGTCTGTCTAGGGCAGTGGTTCCCAAAGTGGGGTCCGGCGACCCCCAGGGGTACCTAAGGGAGTTCCAGGGGGTCCCCAGCTAAATGATAGTTAGTTTGGAACCAAATTGAACTATTATGGGTCTGTAATTCAGAGAATGGACCCTAACGGGTCCATTTGGTTCCATTTGTACACTCTTAGAGTTAAACTAACATTGATTTTACAATATAAATGTGGGGTCTCAGAGATAGAAATGCCATTAAATGGGGGTCTGTAGACTAATGCATGTCAAACTGGGGGTCCTTGAAATTAAACGGGAACCACTGGTTTAGAGTACCAACAGGTGACAAAGCGGCGCTGTTGAACTTCACACTGTGCACAGGTGCATGATGGGAGTTTTTTGAATTTTTTTGCACCACTCACTTCAGACGGGTCTGATTTGTTTTTAACTTGAAACTGAGTATTTCTGGGAATTGATACTCTTATACATAAAGTAAAAGGTCTTCCACCACTATGTCTCTCTCCCAGACCCGTCTGGATCAGTGTAAGGTTACCATAGCAACCCTGGAGAAGCAGCTGGCTGAGGGGAAACAGAGTGTCCAGAACAAAGACCGACCGACTGGACCAGCCACAGGTAGTCACACACGCACACAACGCACGCACCCACCCACGCACACACGCGTGCACGCACGCACGCACTGCACGCACGCACTCACTGCACGCACGCACTCACTGCACGCACGCACGCACGCACGCACTCACTGCACGCACTGCACGCACTGCACGCACGCACTCACTGCACGCACGCACTCACTGCACGCACGCACGCCAGTGTTGATTTCATCGACTAAAACTACCGACTACCTTTTTCAACTGATGAAAACTAAATGGAAACTAAATAAAAACTAAGCTACTGTATGATGACTAAAATTACGACTAAATATACTGACAATTTCGTCAACAAATACAATGTTAGGAAGGGACTAGTGGACAAGAGATCCAGTATAAGTCATTTTACACTTGGTTGCATGCTGAAAATAGCCGATCTGCAAGCTCACAACGTGTCGCGCTGCGACGCATTCTCGTCAGTGAAAAAGGGTAGCCGACGAACATTTTTCGTCATTGTTTTAGTCGATGGAAACAGCACTGCTTGGTATGAAAAAGGTTGAAAACCCACTGCTCTAACTCGACGTTGCTTTTCCAGACAGCGAGCTGAACCTGCAGCTGGAGTGTTGTCAGACGGAGGTGGAGTTTCTGCGAAGGCGACTCAAACACACCGAGGAGAAACTGGAGTCTGAGAAACAGGCCAGACAACAGCTGGACGCCAAGGTATACACACAGATGGAACCCAAAGGGAAAATAGCAGATGCTGACGATATCTTAAAAATAGGGGATGGGCTGGCATTAACCATATAAACTGTGTGCCACCGTAACTCCTTTTCCACCGGTTGGTTTCCCATGGGAACCAGTTCAGTTCCAAAATAACAAAATTGGAACGTTCATTTATGCATGCGTGCGTGCGTATAGGTGGCGTCCCTCCAAACCCAGCTGGACCAGTCCAGGAGGAGCGTGACGGACCTGAAGCGACAGTGCCGCCGCGTGACCTCCGACCTCCAGGACGCCCGTGTGCTGACCGACAACCTGCAGGGACGCACGCACGAGCTGGAGCGCAAGCAGCGGAGGTTCGACAGCGAACTGACTCAGGCTCTGGAGGGGGCCGACAACGAGAGAGAGAACAAAGACAAAGCTGTCCAAGAGAACACCGCTCTGTGGACCGAGATATACACCCTGAGGAACACCCTGCAGGTACGTGTGTGTGTGTGTGTGTGTGTGTGTGTGTGTGTGTGTGTGTGTGTGTGTGTGTGTAACTGTGCTATACTGGATCCCTACTCCCTTCCTAACGTTTTAGTCTAGTATTTATCTGTTGATGAAATCAGTGTTAGCATTATGTTATGCTTTATAGCTCATAGCACGCCACCGAGTGGCGCGCTATGAGCTTGTAGGTCTGCTATTTTTGAAAAATCGAAGAGCGACTGACATAGAAGAAGACATTTTTTTAATCTGATCTCAGGTCAGAATGAAAACTGTCAGGATGTAGAAGACATTTTCTGAATCTGATCTCAGGTCAGAATGGGTTAGTCATAGTTTTAGTCATCATAGCTTAGTTTTCAGGTAGTTTCCATTTAGTTTTCGTCCGTGGAAAAAAGGCAGTCAACGAACATTTTTCGTCTTAGTTTTAGTCGACGAAAACAACCACTGCTCACTTCACACGGGTGTGATTTATTTCCGTATAGGAGAGCCAGGGGGAGGCGAGCCGTCTGTCCAATCAGAAGGAAGAACTGTGCGCTCAGATCCGTGACCTCAGCCTGCCGCTGGACTTGACCTCCGAGTCCCTGCCTGACCTCAAGAAGCAGCTCCGCCTCCTGGAGAGCACAGCCAATGAGAGAGCGGAGGAGATCACCAAGCAGACCGCCAAGATACAGCAGCAACAGCAGGTTAGCACGCATGCGCAGAAACGCACGCACGCACGCACGCACGCACGCACGCACGCACGCACGCACGCACACACGCACGCACGCACGCACAAACGTACGCACGCACGCACGCACGCACGCACGCACGCACGCACACACAAACGCACGCACGCACGCACACACCCCTAACCATTTTAACAATGTATTTATTATGGGAATTGCAGGACATAAATAGTTCAGCAAAGTTACATCCACAAAATCAAGGCATGTGTCTTCAGTCAGGATACAACGAGCATGTCATGTCACCCTGCAGCATTCCACACGGGCACATTGAGGAGTGTTAATAGATATTAAAAAAATAGATGCCTCAACGCATCGCGTTGTGAGCTTGTAGATCGGCTATTTTCAGCATGCAACCCAGTGTAAAATGACTTATACTGGATCTCTTGTCCACTAGTCCCTTAATTCAAAACATTTTTCGTGTCATTTTTATTTGTTGACGAAATTGACAATATATTTAGTCTTATAGTTTTAGTCATCATAGCTTAGGTTTTATTTAGTTTACATTTAGTTTTCATCAGTGGAAAAAGCATTTTTTGTTTTAGTCGACGAAATCAACACTGGCGCCAGGCAGCGTCGGCTGTCCTTCTGTATACTCCCCCCTGTGAGCAACACCTTGTTGTATGTCCTTCTGTATACTCCCTCCTGTGAGCAACACCTTGTTGTATGTCCTTCTGTATACTCCCTCCTGTGAGCAACACCTTGTTGTATGTCCTTCTGTATACTCCCTCCTGTGAGCAACACCTTGTTGTATGTCCTTCTGTATACTCCCTCCTGTGAGCAACACCTTGTTGTATGTCCTTCTGTATACTCCCTCCTGTGAGCAACACCTTGTTGTATGTCCTTCTGTATACTCCCCCCTGTGAGCAACACCTTGTTGTATGTCCTTCTGTATACTCCCTCCTGTGAGCAACACCTTGTTGTATGTCCTTCTGTATCCTCCCTCCTGTGAGCAACACCTTGTTGTATGTCCTTCTGTATACTCCCTCCTGTGAGCAACACCTTGTTGTCCTTCTGTATACTCCCTCCTGTGAGCAACACCTTGTTGTCCTTCTGTATACTCCCCCCTGTGAGCAACACCTTGTTGTATGTCCTTCTGTATACTCCCTCCTGTGAGCAACACCTTGTTGTATGTCCTTCTGTATCCTCCCCCCTGTGAGCAACACCTTGTTGTATGTCCTTCTGTATACTCCCCCCTGTGAGCAACACCTTGTTGTATGTCCTTCTGTATACTCCCCCCTGTGAGCAACACCTTGTTGTATGTCCTTCTGTATACTCCCTCCTGTGAGCAACACCTTGTTGTATGTCCTTCTGTATCCTCCCTCCTGTGAGCAACACCTTGTTGTATGTCCTTCTGTATACTCCCTCCTGTGAGCAACACCTTGTTGTATGTCCTTCTGTATACTCCCTCCTGTGAGCAACACCTTGTTGTATGTCCTTCTGTATACTCCCTCCTGTGAGCAACACCTTGTTGTATGTCCTTCTGTATACTCCCTCCTGTGAGCAACACCTTGTTGTATGTCCTTCTGTATACTCCCTCCTGTGAGCAACACCTTGTTGTCCTTCTGTATACTCCCTCCTGTGAGCAACACCTTGTTGTATGTCCTTCTGTATACTCCCTCCTGTGAGCAACACCTTGTTGTCCTTCTGTATACTCCCTCCTGTGAGCAACACCTTGTTGTCCTTCTGTATACTCCCCCCTGTGAGCAACACCTTGTTGTATGTCCTTCTGTATACTCCCTCCTGTGAGCAACACCTTGTTGTATGTCCTTCTGTATACTCCCTCCTGTGAGCAACACCTTGTTGTCCTTCTGTATACTCCCTCCTGTGAGCAACACCTTGTTGTATGTCCTTCTGTATACTCCCTCCTGTGAGCAACACCTTGTTGTATGTCCTTCTGTATACTCCCTCCTGTGAGCAACACCTTGTTGTATGTCCTTCTGTATACTCCCTCCTGTGAGCAACACCTTGTTGTATGTCCTTCTGTATACTCCCTCCTGTGAGCAACACCTTGTTGTATGGCGGCTTGCGATGGTGTTGAAGCACACGTACAGTCGTACAGTATACAGTCCACAGAGGCTGCAAATGCATCTTAAATCTGCTCCCACTACATTAACGCCAACAGCGGTATAGTTACACCGGAGCAGTTTAACGTCATGCCCATGCAGGACACACACAGCAAGGTTCCCGGTTCCGATCCCCGGGCCCTTCAAAGTGTCCTTGAGCAAGACACTGAACCCCCGACTGCTCCCAATGAGCATACATGGTTTCCTTTCCTCCATGTGTATGTGTGTGTGTGTGTGTGTGTGTGTGTGAATGGGATGAATGCAATGCACACTAGACTGTGACACTGTTTTGCATTGCATTTGTATTTGTAGGTTCACATGCGCTTTGAGCTGGAGCTGGAGAGGATGAAACAGATCCAACTGAAGGAGATGGAGGACAAAGAGGAGGAGCTGGAGGACGTCCACAAGTCTTCACAGAGACGAGTAGGTCACTGTAGTGTAGCACCACCCATACACCACCCATCTACACCACCCATCTACACCACCCATACACACCACCCATACACACCACCCATCTACACCACCCATCTACACCACCCATACACACCACCCATCTACACCACCCATACACACCACCCATCTACACCACCCATATACTGTCCACAGGTCTTCACAGAGACGAGTAGGTCACTGTAGCACCACCCATACACCACCCAT
>NC_137883.1:34702523-34712523 GCF_963924005.1 Protomyctophum bolini
CAGGTAAACTACTGTACATCAAAGGACAACTCTGTGTGACCAGGTAAACTACTGTACATCAAAGGACAACTCTGTGTGACCAGGTAAACTACTGTACATCAAAGGACAACTCTGTGTGACCAGGTAAACTACTGTACATCAAAGGACAACTCTGTGTGACCAGGTAAACTACTGTACATCAAAGGACAACTCTGTGTGACCAGGTAAACTACTGTACATCAAAGGACAACTCTGTGTGACCAGGTAAACTACTGTACATCAAAGGACAACTCTGTGTGACCAGGTAAACTACTGTACATCAAAGGACAACTCTGTGTGACCAGGTAAACTACTGTACATGAAAGGACAACTCTGTGTGACCAGGTAAACTACTGTACATCAAAGGACAACTCTGTGAGACCAGGTAAACTACTGTACATGAAAGGACAACTCTGTGTGACCAGGTAAACTACTGTACATCAAAGGACAACTCTGTGTGACCAGGTAAACTACTGTACATCAAAGGACAACTCTGTGTGACCAGGTAAACGACTGTACATCAAAGGACAACTCTGTGTGACCAGGTAAACTACTGTACATCAAAGGACAACTCTGTGTGACCAGGTAAACTACTGTACATCAAAGGACAACTCTGTGTGACCAGGTAAACTACTGTACATCAAAGGACAACTCTGTGTGACCAGGTAAACGACTGTACATCAAAGGACAACTCTGTGTGACCAGGTAAACTACTGTACATCAAAGGACAACTCTGTGTGACCAGGTAAACTACTGTACATCAAAGGACAACTCTGTGTGACCAGGTAAACTACAGGAAAGGACAACTCTGTGAGACCAGGTAAACTACTGTACATCAAAGGACAACTCTGTGTGACCAGGTAAACTACTGTACATCAAAGGACAACTCTGTGTGACCAGGTAAACTACTGTACATCAAAGGACAACTCTGTGTGACCAGGTAAACTACTGTACATCAAAGGACAACTCTGTGTGACCAGGTAAACTACTGTACATCAAAGGACAACTCTGTGTGACCAGGTAAACTACTGTACATCAAAGGACAACTCTGTGTGACCAGGTAAACTACTGTACATCAAAGGACAACTCTGTGTGACCAGGTAAACTACAGGAAAGGACAACTCCTATTAAATAACATGTAGGCTCATATTCCTATATGACCCCAGCAGACCTCATAGGATACAGTGGAGACCAGAAGCATTATTGTAACAATGTAGGCATTTATCAGACGCTCTTGATCCAGAGAGACTTACATTAAGCAACAAAAAGCATGGCAATACATAACATTTACATAAAAAGTAGTTATCATGAACATGCGTAAGCTAAGAACCTAACCGTGGAATATCTATACCAGTAAGACGCGCAAACGTGGGAAGCGAACGCAGCTCATATACATATTTGGGTTTTGGACGTATAGCTGCTTTGGGGACTCCTTATATGGTTATGGCTGAGTCATGGTGACACATCACGCAGCTCCATATATGGGCACAAAAGCGGGACAGACAGACAGACAGACAGACAGTATGCAACACACTCCATATTTGGACGTAGCTCCATATATGGGCACAAAGGGGGGACACACGCACACACAGACACACATGCATGATCTGCTAGGTCTCATAGTAAGTGCTCGCAATCACTGCGTTCGCAATAATGAAAATCTAATATAAACTATACTATACTATAAAGTGCTACAGTATGACTACATGAAATGCAATTCTAGTGCTGTCTACGTAACATGCTATACGTCTGTATAAAATGCTATCTAAGAAGTCAACATAAAGTGCTATCTAAGGGGGGCTAGGGCAAGTGCTACGGGCCATGATGGAGTCTAGAAAGATGGCTTTTCAGACTACGATGGAAGAGTGGGAGTGAGGCTGCAGTTCTGATTGTAATGGGTAACACCCATTAACACCTTGTAAAAAGCTCCAGGTTCCGGTTCAGGTTTATTTGTCATAATGTATAAATACAATTAAATTATTTTTGTTCGAGCACTCTCAGTCTTATAGACACACCAGTGTAAACAGGACAAGAACACAAAAACAAAAGAAAGGGCAGCTGTTCAGCAGCCTGGGGGAAGAAACCGTTACTGAGACGGGTGGTACGAGATCTGATGCTCTGGTAGCGTTTTTTTGGAAGGGAGTAAATGGTAAACGCTCCCTCAGGTCCAGTGAAGCCAACCTCCTGAAGGTCCGCAAGGCCAAGTACCGCACCTGGGGGGACGGACAGGGCCTTCTATGTTTCGGCCCCCAAACTCTGGAATGAACTCCCCAACCATCTCAGAGCTGCTCCCTCTCTCTTCTCTTTCAAAACCTCACTCAAAACCCACCTCTTCAAAATAGCTTTCCCCAGTTGACGTCTCGTTTATCCTTTTATCTTTTTAACCCTGTATCTGTTAGGTTTTACTTTGTTTTTTTCTCTTAATAAAGTCTGTTCCTAGTGTTCCCTTGTAAAGCGCTTTGGGTATTTAGAAAAGCGCTATATAAATCTGAGATATTATTATTATTATTAAATGGTGCATTGGAGTAGTTGGAACAGGGTATTTGCGGGGATGGCTGGTGTCTTTAATGATGTTGTGGGCTTTCTTCGTACAGCGAGTGGTGTAGATGTTATACGGAGACTAGTATAGATAATGCTGTGCCGATGATTTTAGCTGCTGTTTCAATAACGGCCTTGTTGTGGTGCAGGTGGGTCACAGGGACTTTGACGTGGAGAAGAGGCTCCGCAGGGACCTGAAGAGGACCCACGCTCTGCTGGTGGACGCCCAGCTGCTGATGTCCACCATCGACCAGCCGGGACAGAAGCAGCCCAACGGCAGCAACAAGGACGACATAGAGAGGCTGCACTTCCAGGTGACTCCATTGGACACTTCACTCAGGTTGGGGGAGGGAGGGAGTATTTCACACCACCTTCTCTTCTGAAACTGTTGAAGATAGTCTAGAACTCTAGATGATGGATGTTATCCAACGTATTCAAATCAACAACCACGCTGTCTGTCTCCACTATAGCTTGAGGAGAACGAGGCCAGAGCCACCGAGGCAGAGAACAACCAGAAGACCCTGGCTCAGGAGCTGGAGAACGCTCAGATAGAGCTGGAGAACATCTGCAAACAGAAGAGTCTGGTAAAAGACTGCTGATTCTGACTCTGTGGGGGGATTTATGGGTGGGTTGTTGTAAATCAAAAAGTGAAAGTCACATGTTATAGTGACTCAAGTCTGAGTACTATACCATACAGTGTTGGGTGAGTGTAGAACTTCAAGTGCCTGTGCTCCTGTACATACAGTACATGAAAAAGATGAAGAGATGAACATATGTTAAAACAGATGTGAAAGTGCGTTCCTGCTCATGCAGGTGGATGATGTTAAACAGATGTAAAAGTGTGTTCCTGCTCATGCAGGTGGATGAACAGTTAAACCACCTCCAGCACGAGAAGCAGGACCTGCTGAAGAGACTGGAGGAGGACCAGGAAGACCTCAATGAGCTGATGAAGAAACACAAGGCCCTCATCGCACAGGTACCGGGTTCAAACCCTCATACTAGGTTCTCTGAAACACATGTACATGTGCATGCGCTCACGCACATGTCAGTGAAAAGATTTAATAGTAGACGAACATTTTTAGTCATAGTTTTAGTCGACGACATCAGCACTGCTTGAAACTCTTGTCACACTGTTTACAATGCGGTTTCTCCAGTGTGGAGACGCATGTGTGCCTTAAGACTACACAAGTGAGTGTACCTCTCGTCACACTGCTTACAGTGGTATGGCTTTTCTCCAGTGTGGAGACGCAGGTGTAGCTTTAGCGTATATAACCGGCCGAAACTCTTCTCACACTGTGTACAGTGGTACGGTTTCTCTCCAGTGTGGAGACGCAGGTGTGACCGTAGGTGAGCCCATTGCTTGAAGCTCTTGTCGCACTGTTCACAGCTGTATGGTTTCTCTCCAGTGTGGAGATTCTCGTGTGTCCTGAGAGTCGACGAGTGCCTGAAACGCTTGTCACAGTGTTTACAGTGGTATGGTTTCTCTCCGGTGTGGATACGCTGGTGTGACCGCAGTTGACGCAACTTACGGAAACTCTTATCACACTGTTTACAGATGCGGCTGAAAGGATTGATCCTTTCTTCTCCCTCATGCAGAGCTATAACGTTCTTGGTAGTGAACTGTTGATGACTGTTAGATGTTGGTTCATCCGTGTGGCTTTGTTTCCGGCTGGTTACGGAGCAGTTTATCTGCTGACAGGCTGCTGACGGGATCTGTTCACTCCTCGGCGTTTGGCAGTAGAGGTCGTTGTGGCTCCTCTTCTTCATGGGTTCATGTTGATGGGTGGTGGAGGCACAACATGGCCGCTCGGAACAGGAAACCCGAGTCTCATGGGAACATTGCTGGGCCTCACTCGTTCCTTCCATTATCAAGTGCAGCTATGAATGGACCTGTGATGAGAGGGAATGTCTGGAGCTCTCCGGTGGAGCCGTTGCCCCCGCGACCCGACTACGGTTAAGCGGTTGAAGATGGAGATGAGAATGAGAGTTCTATAGGTTCCTCTGTTGGGGTTGTAGGACAATAGTCTTTTATACTATAGCACTCTTAAGCTCTTCTCTGTGTCTCTCTTCACTCTCGTCTCAGATGGACCTCCGTATTTCACACTCAGATGAAGTGAAAGTGTAAAAAGACATTTCACTTGTTATTATGTTGTTATATGTACAGTAGGATGACCAGGAGCCTGACGTCTGACATCACACACAACATACAGTAAATAAACAAACTGTTGCCATGCAAGCCTACAGAAATGCAGGGGGCAGAAGACCAAGTGTTATAGAAATGCTCAAATTAGGGAGGGGCCTATGTAAGCGACTGCGGCAACCACACTTTGCATTTTCTTTTCAATATTGCGACTTTTCTAGTTATCGCTATTATGATAATATCACTAACATCCTCTCCCTGTGTCTGTGGTCTCCCTGTGTCTGTGGTCAGTCCTCCAATGACATCAACCAGATCAGAGACCTTCAGGCGGAGCTGGAGGAAGTGAAGAAGCAGAGACAGAGTCTCCAGGAGGAGGTAAGATGTCCTTAACACTCACTGCGCAAAAAGCATGGAATACGGATGTGTATGTTACAGGAAACTCCTGTTAAACATTCCAAAAGACTCAGGTAAACTCCTGAATTGTACCATCCATCACACCTGTATATATTACCGTATATGCCTGTTTTCTTTTTTTTTAACTTAAATTTTTATCCCACGATTTTGTAACCCAGTTTTTCTTTTCACCCAGTGCCAATTATCTAAGTAATCCTGGGCGCTACACTTCCTCTGCCAACCTGAGGGGGCAGCGGACTGACCTCATGCCTTCTTCTATGCATGAGGAGTCCAAGCTGCTTCTTTTCACCTGACAGAGGGGAATTTCCCCGGCCGGACGTAGCGCGTGGAAGGGACACGTTATTCCGACCAGTTCCTTTTCCCCTCCATCAGGCGCCCTGGCTGGCCAGGGGAGGTAGTTTTAGAGACCAGGATTACGGCATGTTTTTTGTGAGGGTATCTACCCTAGGGGACACAGGGAGAACATGCAAACTCCACACAGAAAGGCCCTATCGCCAACCCCCGCCTCGGGTATGGGCACTGATGACGCGGAGGAGGGAACACGCCGCCAGTGCCCACAGCGTCCCCAGCGGGAATCGAACCCAGGACCTTCTAGCTGTGAGGCGACAGCACTACCAACTGTGCCACCGTGCCCCCCCATATATGCCTGTTAAACTTGAGGTTTACGGGCAAATCTAGTGCCCATAATTACCTTTTAACTCCTATTTTCACGCAGTGACTGTAGTGTAATACTTAAAAAAAAAAAAAAAAAAAGCAGGGGCTCTTATAACGTTTCTGGCTGGGGAGACCCCCGGAAATGCTTTGGCCATGTCTCACGACCTCTGCCCCGCAAACCTCAATAATAGAGAAAATATATCATAAATGAATACTGAAACCAGATATAATCATTAAGGAGAGTTTATGCATGCACCTGCACATACTATTATGTAAACTCTTAATTTCCATTTTTCCAGCCATTCAGTTTAAAAAATATATATATATTTTGGGGACCCACCCAAAATAATTTGGCGACCCCCCCCCTGAGGGTTGAGAACCCCTGCTTTAGACTATAGGCAGAAGAGGTAACATGTCCTTATACAGTGTAAAACTTTAGTTTAGGGCAGTGGGTTCTCAAACCGTTTTGTGTCAAACACCCCCACAGACATATTTGGTCCCGGACGGCGGACCCCCATCTGAAAAGGTTGTGTGTGCCTGGTGGCGGTGGGACCCTCTCTTTTGGGTCACGGGCTAAAAAGAAGTTTGGGAACCACTGAATTATCTACACATGTATGCAGTACCAGATGATCCGTACACACTGAGCTGTTGCCTCAAATGAACCACAAACAACACTGCACGTTCTAAAATGTTCCATCACATGGAAATCTCTCTCTCTCTCTGCAGCTCCAAAAGAATGTGTCCAGAGTGCAGTTCCTAGAGGCGTCCACTGTGGGGCGCAGTATCGTCAGTAAACAGGAGGCCCGTGTGTGTGACCTGGAGAACAAGCTGGAGTTCCAGAGAGGACAAGTGAAGAGGTTTGAGGTGAGTGAGAGAGCAGTGGTTCTCAAAGTAGGGGTCCGGCCGGGGGTCCTTGAGGGAGTACCAGGGTGTCCGGGGGACCCCCAGGGATCCTTGAGGGAGTTCCAGGGGGTCCGGGGACCCCCAGGGGTCCTTGAGGGGTCCTTGAGGGAGTTCCAGGGGGTCCGGGGACCCCCAGGGGTCCTTGAGGGAGTTCCAGGGGGTCCGGGGAGCCCCAGGGGTCCTTGAGGGAGTGCCAGGGGGCCCCCAGGGGTCCTTGAGGGAGTTCCAGGGGGTCCCCCCAGCTAAATGATAGTTATAGGACCCAAATGGACCCTTAGGAGTCTGTAACTCTGGCAGTGTAGCCTACAAATGGAACCAAATGGACCCGAGTTAAATTAACATTGATTTGTACAATATAAATTGGGGTTCTCAGAGATAGGGCCATACAAATCTTCTCTTATGGGGGTCCACAGGCTAATAATGAGTGTCAATCTGGGGGTCCTTGAGGTGAAAACTACTGTATCTTAGCCCCCATTAGTTCATGATAATTAAGATGGGTGACAAGGTTCTGTTTAAAATATAAAATCACACCCGTGTGAAGTGATAGGGGCGCTCTTATCATCGTACATCATCATACAATCATGCATAATCTCATTCCATTCCAGCCACTCAGAATTTTGCGTCTTCAATGTTTGTGTTTACACACAAACCCTCAAAGCTGGATATAGGAGGGGCTATACCGCCCCTCAAAAAAAGGTTAGGTTGAGGAGCTCTATATTCCAAATATTAATCATATATCAGCGGTTCTCAATCTCAACGTTGGGTCCAGGGGGTTCCCAGATAAATTAGTCAAAGGGATAAAGGGGGAACAGAATAAATGGACAAATCCCAGCCGCCTCACGCATTGGATTATAAGGACATGGTAACGCACGAGGAGGAGGCTGTGACTTCTCAAATGCCACGTCTCACCTAGACACACAGCACGGTCTGCCATGAACGTTGACCTGACGCTCAGGCTTCTATTCATCCTAGACAGGCTCTATTAAACCATTTTTGGGGCGTGAACCCCTTTTGGTGTTTTAAAGCATTATGTTATATACTTCAGCTATTGAAAAATAGCAGATCTATAAGCTCATAGCGCGGCACCGAGTGCCGCGCTATGAGCTTGTATAGGTCAGCTATTTTAGAAAAATTGTGAAAATGTGGCGCAAATCTTTGAATATATATTCTTTCACAGCGAACGTTTTTAACTCAAATCTTTGCTTCTGGGGGGGCGGTCCCTGGAACAACATATTTTCAGATTTCAGATTACGTATGATCATGAATCATACGTAAACTAAGAACCTAACAGTGGCATTATATCTAATATAATGAAACTATACATATATACTATAGAGTGCTATGTCTACATAAAAATGCTATTCATGTTACAGTTCATACATTGAGCCTTTGCATATAGTACGCCTGTAAGGTCGTCGAGGTTAGGGCAAGTGCTATGGCAAGTGCTATGGGCTGAGATGGAGTCTGAAGAGGTGTGTTCTCAGACTATACGGTGGAATATTTGGAGTGAGGCTGCAGTTATGACTGCAATGGGAAGTGCATTCCATAGTTTTGGAGCCAGAAGGGAGAAGAGTTTGGGGCAGTTTGTCCCGGGGGCCGCACTGCGCAAAAAGCATGGAATACAGAATGATGTGTATATTACAGGAAACTCCCGTTAAAACTTTCCAACAAACTCCGGTTAACTCCCGAATTGTATACCATCATACACACCTGTATATTACCGTATATTATGTATGCCCGCTAAGCGTGAGTTTTACGGGAAAATCTAAGTGCCCAATAATTGCCCGTTAACTCCTCTTTTCACGCATTTTTTTAGCGAAGGTACTTCCAGCCTCGGTTGGCTGATCCCGTCCTGAATGAATGAATAAAACAATATATAAACATTTCCTGGGTGGAAAGGAACTGGTTGGAATAACGTGTTCCTTCCACGCGCTACGTCCAACCAGGGAAACTCCCCCCTGTCAGGTGTAAAGGAGCAACTTGGACACTCAGGCATGAAGGAAGCATGAGTTCAAGTCCGTTGCTCTCCCCTTGTCCCCCATATAATGGACTAGGTTGGTGGAGGGTGTGTAGAGCCCAGAATCACATTAGATGATTGACACAGGGGGTGAAAAACGGGTTACAAAATCGTGGGATAAAAAATATTAAAAAATACAAATAAAACATCCCCTCCCCCCCATGCAGGTGCTGGTGCTGCGGCTGCGCGATAGCGTGGTGCGTCTGGGCGAGGAGCTGGAGCAGTGCGCCCAGACGGAGGCCAGAGAGAGGGAGAACTCTGTGTATTACCAGCAGAGACTGCACGACATGAGGCTGGAGATGGAGGAGCTGAGCCACCGCGAGCAGGACAGCAGCCGCAGGCGCATGGAGCTGGTACACCAACACACACACACACACACACACACACACACACACACACACACACACGGGTTAACCCCAGGGGTGTCAAACTCAAATACACAGTGTAGTGGGCCAAAATAAATGAATTGGTACAAGTCGTCGAGGGCCGGACTGCAGTCCCAGGCAAACGGCAAAAAGGTGAATGCATTTAAAACTAAAAATGCATTATTATCATAAGCTCAGTTTCCTGTTCTTTGATCCTCACACAAAGCACTGCTTTCATAGTAAAATGAGAAAGTATAAATCAAATCAGTTGCATTCATTTCTTATCATAGTCTTCTTAGCTATAATATTCTTTCATTACAGCCACACTGTCTCCACACAGAGGTTTGCCCTCTGCCTCCCACCTGACTTGAAAACCCCCTGTTTTCAGAGTCCACCTTTCGTTTAGACAGGAGAGAGGGGCATAGCTGAAAGTTGACCACAGACAATATACTTCCTGATCAATAGTGAAGAGAAGACGCATGCAGGCTTGCGCTCACAGGCCCTCGATACGCACCAATGCACTCGCAGTGCATTGTGGGACTTGTAGTATTATAGGTGGTCTGTGCAATATACCAGAGGGCCAGTTCTAGTAATACTAATTCAATATCATCCCGCGGGCCAAAGATCATTCATTCACGGGCCTGATTTGGCCCCCGGGCCTTGAGTTTGACACTATTCATTTCAATAGAAGTTGCTCAGTGGTGTTTTGAAGCACACAAGCGGAAGTACTATCAATACAAGCATACAATCCATGCAACATGCAATATTTCGCATTTTCAGATCGCTTATTTGCATCGCGTCGCTAATTCGCCAGTGTGTAATGACCTTAAACCTGTGAAATTGTGATATTCCCAAACATAAATATGTCAGACGAGTCTATAGTCTGCATTTCACCAGAAGGAAAATGCGTGGATATTTAATTAAGTCTGGCCAGAAGCAGCAGCTGGGGAT
>NC_137883.1:34715023-34720023 GCF_963924005.1 Protomyctophum bolini
ATTCCATGCAAAAACCTGGACGCACGTCACAGAACAATCTTCTTATTCTTTCGTGTGTCAACATCAGATGTCCTCAGAGGGTGGTTTATACAGGGGACAGGCCTCAGAGGGTGGTTTATACAGGGGACAGGCCTCAGAGGGTGGTCTATACAGGGGACAGGCCTCAGAGGGTGGTTTGTACAGGGGACAGGCCTCAGAGGGTGGTTTATACAGGGGACAGACCTCAGAGGGTGGTTTATACAGGGGGACAGGCCTCAGAGGGTGGTTTATACAGGGGGACAGGCCTCAGAGGGTGGTTTATACAGGGGACAGGCCTCAGAGGGTGGTTTATACAGGGGACAGGCCTCAGAGGGTGGTTTATACAGGGGGACAGGCCTCAGAGGGTGGTCTATAGAGCATTGCAGCCCGCTTTCAGAAGGACGAGTGGCCCAGGAAATGATTCTCCATAGGCTTTTCAAAAAGTATTTATTTAAAGACGGTTACGCCGCGGACAAAGCCAACTCGGATCGTGACAAATCATGACAATAATTACAATGTTTTGGGGCCGATCAAATAATTAGTAAGAAGAAAAACACAACAAATAGTGTTGTATCCTGCCTTTATTTTCTTCTTTCAAATTATTTGATCGGCACAAAATATTGTGTTTGCTGTCATGATTTGTGACAACACCTACTGGAGGCTTTAGGGTGTTGAACACAGTCCAACACTGATGAGGGTTTAACTCTTTTGTTTACAGGAAATGCAGGTAGAGGAGCTGAGTGCCGTCAGGCAGACATTACAAGCCGATCTGGAGACGTCCATCCGTCGCATCGTTGATCTGCAAGCTGCCCTGGAGGACGTGGAGTCGAGTGATGAGAGCGACTCTGAGAGGTAATTGACCGTATTATTATTATTATGGATATCATTATGCCTCTCTCTCTAATTAGACGGAACCGTGCGACTGCACACAGAGTATAGCTTAATGACATTAAATGACATCGGAGATATAGCAGATTAATGTTAATTTCCCCCCCCTTTTCGTGATACTTTCCAACCAAGCACCTCAACCCAGTGATGTGCGTATATACTCTAGTAGTTTTTAATTATAGATGGAAATATGCCTCTTTCTAAGTAGACCTTGATATGGAGGAGATGCCTCTTCTAATTAGACCAGTGGTTTTCATTACTTCATTTACAAGAGGTCTACGCAATTAGAGAATGTATAGAAGAATTGTTATTTTTGATCAACGTTTGCCAAAAGCAAGGAATTGTAGACAAAATCTTATATCCAACGACAACAACATATTCTTTAGTTTTGAGTCTGAGAGGCGGTTCCGTGGCTCAAATGGGCCTTGAAATTAAACTGGGTTGTTTGTATATTTAACCCCTTCCTTCCTTCTTCAATGCAGCGTTGCGACGGCTGTGGGGTCCGTTACTAAACGGAAGGAACTGTAAGATACTGTTGGATGTGTGTGTGTGAACTTCTGTCCATAAAGGAGCATAGCAGCTTTTTTTCCCGCCACATGTGGGCATTTACTTTGTCAATTGGACCTTGATATCGAATTCCTCAAAAGGCAGTTTTCTTCTTTATCATTATTGAGATTATCGTACATTTGTGATTGTTCACTGAAAATCACACAATAAGCAAATAAGTCAAAAGGTGTCTGGTGTCAGTCTGGACTGACTCGTCTCGCTTAGATTTGGTTATCATTCATTCATGCATGATGCCGATCGATGTATCTTAATAAAGAAAAAGAAAAATAACTTCTTTCAAAGTTAAGAGTGACAAAGAATGTAAAAAAAGCTGATCTTTATGCTGCTTTAGCTCCTTATCTAGCTTGGTGTTGAGTCTGTATGTTAAAATGTTATCATCATCATCATCATTACAGGGGAATGCCACTCATTTTCAACATTAATATGCCTTATAGTTGTGTGGAAATAATAAAAGATTCCCCCCACCCTGGAGGTCTAGAACTTGGGGTCAATATCCTCAGTGATATCACAAAGGTGTACTCTGGAGGTCAAAGAGTACATCTTCGTGATGATGATCACATGACCCCATGTTCTAGAAGTCTAGACTTCTAGACAGAATTCTAGAATTAGTCTAGACAGAATTCTAGAATTAGAAGTCTATAGAATTCTAGAAGTCTATAGACTTCTAGACAGAATTCTAGAATTAGTCTAGACAGAATTCTAGAATTAGAAGTCTATAGAATTCTAGAAGTCTAAGATTTCTAGACTTCTAGAATTCTAGGCTAAACAGAATGTGGAGGGGGGGGGGGGGCTTTTTTTTTTTTTAATTATTTCCACACAACAAATAAGGTATATTAATGACATAGTTCAATGTTGAAAAATGAGTGATATTCCCCTTTAATAACAAAGTAACTCACATGCCAGTGCAATGAAGGTTTGTTTGACCATGCAGAGAATTAAGATGTAATTGAAGTGAAGTGAAGATGCTTTAGAACGCATGGCTACTAACTGTCCATTGGTCTGGTCAACTGAGTGACCCCTGGCTGTCTGGCTGTCTGTCTGTCTCTGTGGATACCTTGAGCTCTCAATGCTTAATGGCTTTACTGTCCTTGAACAGAGTCTGTCTGACTGCTGAATGATGCCGTCATGTCAACCCATCTAGGTTGATGTGCATGACTGACCAAAAAACCATCTACTGTACACTGTTCTTTCAAACCGCAGAGTCAAGACCCTCTTGCGCGTGCGTGTGTGTGTGCGCGTGCGTGCAGACTGAAGACACGCTGGGTTCTTCACTCTTCGCTCAAAGTTTACAATTAAATAATACAAACAAGCACAGTAACTCAACGGCCATTCACATTCACTGTATACAGTAGTACTGTACTGACGTAGGTTGTAAATGAAACTGAACTGAAGGGTGCGTGATGTGACTGATGATCAGCTGATCACTTAAGGCGCTATACTGGAACAACGTATTTTCAGATGGGAGTCGGCGGTCAATTACATATAATTTTGGGTCCTTGACATGAAATAGTTTGAGAACGACTGACATAATATAGAAACAGAAAACTGTCAGGATTTAGAAGGCATTTGTAGAATGGTCCTCAGGTCTAAATGGGTTAACGGCAGCCGTACTGTATACAGTATACAGTACAGTACAGTACAGTACAGTACATTGGCCATCTAGAAAGCTTTGCCCTCGGTGTCCCCGTGGATAATAGCTTGTTTTCTCCAGTGCCGTCGGGCAGCGGATGTGATAAATGTTCTCATTAACACAACGTGCCATTGCTCCCTTCCAGGCACACATAGACACACATACACACACACACACACCACATAGACACACATACACACACACACCACATAGACACACACATACACACACCACATAGACACACATATACACACACAAAAGACATCAAAGGCCCATATGGGACTTCCTTCATGAGCCCCTGACATTTTACCCATCTGTAAAAAAAAAAAGAAGAAGAGTGCCATCTCTCCAGACCATGAAAGAAATGGAATTGTTTGCCCCCATATATATATATATATATATATATATATATATATATATATATATATATATATATATATATATATATATATACCTATTGCTCCCAACAGGGGAAATTCAGTTTCAACCCAAACCATCTGAGCGTCGCCCCCAAGGGGAGCAGAGCAGTTAGTTATAGAGGTTAAAGTGTCTTGCTCAAGGACACTTCCACCTGTCATGTTCGACAATTCTCCGGCCAGGCCTGCATGGCTGGCTGGAATCGTACCTGCATCCATGGGGCAACAGCAGGGGACTGCGCTGGTCCTCCATGCCATGCATCCATGGGGCAACAGCAGGGGACTGCGCTGGTCCTCCATGCCATGCATCCATGGGGCAACAGCAGGGGACTGCGCTGGTCCTCCATGCCATGACTCTCAGCCTTCAGCTCCATGCCGTGCAGCCCTGAAGGCAGGCAGGCAGCACTCAAGGGAATTGCCTTTTTTTTCTTTTTTCGAACATCTCCTGAACTTGAATGCAGTATTTTGTTGTTCTGTGTATAGAAATCCATGCTGTATACTGTGCCGGACGCATCTCTCCAGAAAAGGCTTGATTGTACTTAGTTATAAGTGCAATTGCACATGCAGTACACACCGTATTTTGTGGTTCCACTCGAAAACAGGCCATTCCATTTTTTTCCCCTTAAGAGATTTTCAAAAATAATTACATCAATTGTTTTAATTCTATAGAATCAAGCCATCCTGGTGAATCATGACCATACAGTAACACATTTGATTCTGTGTGTGCCTGTGTGTGTGTGTGTGTGTGTGTGTGTGTGTGTGTGTGTGTGTGTGTGTGTGTGTGTGTGTGTGTGTGAGAGAGAGAGAGAGAGAGAGGGTATTTATTGAATATTGTGTATTATAATTAAAATATTTTTTTTGTTTTTTGTAATTATTTGTTTCAGAGAATCAACGGTTTTACGGTCATCATTCTCCAGGATGGCTTGATTTTAGGCTTAAAATAATTGATATAAATATCTTTAGAATTCTCTATGGGAAAAATGAATGGCCATATTTTTTTCCAGTGCAGGCACCACAAAATGGCCGCCACTGCTATGCCCTATATAATATATTTAAGCAATAAGCCACGAGAGGTCTCAGGTTAGCGGGTATTTTACACTGGCTGGAGGCGTAGGCAGACCCGACGCGCAGCCGAGGGTCTTCTACCTCCCAGCCAGTGTAAAATACCCGCTAAGCTGGGGGCCTCCAGTGGCTTATTGCTTTTCTAAAACGGTTACAAACATTATAGCAATATTAACCTAATAAAACTATTACATTCACAAAAGTAGCTACGCTTTGCGCCACCAGAGCGAGCGAGCCAGAGCCACAACACTTCCTTGTTTTGCTCAGCAAGTAGCCTATATGTGACGGGAGAATAGCGCTTGATGTATTTACGGGGCTGCCTGGAGCCACACATTCAGTCATATGAGCCGGGCGGTGCTTAGACGCCCGCACGGCATGTGTTTGTAAAGCAATGAAGCGCTCCCCTTCCCCAGTACAGC
>NC_137883.1:34725023-34740023 GCF_963924005.1 Protomyctophum bolini
CTCTCCTAATGGTACCAACATCAATACAGCCTGTTATCTCTCCTAATGGTACCAACATCAATACAACCTGTTATCTCTCCTAATGGTACCAACATCAATACAGCCTGTTATCTCTCCTAATGGTACCAACATCAATACAGCCTGTTATCTCTCCTAATGGTACCAACATCAATACAACCTGTTATCTCTCCTAATGGTACCAACATCAATACAGCCTGTTATCTCTCCTAATGGTACCAACATCAATACAACCTGTTATCTCTCCTAATGGTACCAACATCAATACAGCCTGTTATCTCTCCTAATGGTACCAACATCAATACAACCTGTTATCTCTCCTAATGGTACCAACATCAATACAGCCTGTTATCTCTCCTAATGGTACCAACATCAATACAGCCTGTTATCTCTCCTAATGGTACCAACATCAATACAACCTGTTATCTCTCCTAATGGTACCAACATCAATACAACCTGTTGTCTCTCCTAATGGTACCAACATCAATACAGCCTGTTATCTCTCCTAATGGTACCAACATCAATACAACCTGTTATCTCTCCTAATGGTACCAACATCAATACAGCCTGTTATCTCTCCTAATGGTACCAACATCAATACAGCCTGTTATCTCTCCTAATGGTACCAACATCAATACAACCTGTTATCTCTCCTAATGGTACCAACATCAATACAGCCTGTTATCTCTCCTAATGGTACCAACATCAATACAACCTGTTATCTCTCCTAATGGTACCAACATCAATACAGCCTGTTATCTCTCCTAATGGTACCAACATCAATACAACCTGTTATCTCTCCTAATGGTACCAACATCAATACAGCCTGTTATCTCTCCTAATGGTACCAACATCAATACAGCCTGTTATCTCTCCTAATGGTACCAACATCAATACAACCTGTTATCTCTCCTAATGGTACCAACATCAATACAGCCTGTTATCTCTCCTAATGGTACCAACATCAATACAACCTGTTATCTCTCCTAATGGTACCAACATCAATACAGCCTGTTATCTCTCCTAATGGTACCAACATCAATACAGCCTGTTATCTCTCCTAATGGTACCAACATCAATACAACCTGTTATCTCTCCTAATGGTACCAACATCAATACAGCCTGTTATCTCTCCTAATGGTACCAACATCAATACAACCTGTTATCTCTCCTAATGGTACCAACATCAATACAGCCTGTTATCTCTCCTAATGGTACCAACATCAATACAACCTGTTATCTCTCCTAATGGTACCAACATCAATACAGCCTGTTATCTCTCCTAATGGTACCAACATCAATACAGCCTGTTATCTCTCCTAATGGTACCAACATCAATACAACCTGTTATCTCTCCTAATGGTACCAACATCAATACAACCTGTTGTCTCTCCTAATGGTACCAACATCAATACAGCCTGTTATCTCTCCTAATGGTACCAACATCAATACAACCTGTTATCTCTCCTAATGGTACCAACATCAATACAGCCTGTTATCTCTCCTAATGGTACCAACATCAATACAGCCTGTTATCTCTCCTAATGGTACCAACATCAATACAACCTGTTATCTCTCCTAATGGTACCAACATCAATACAGCCTGTTATCTCTCCTAATGGTACCAACATCAATACAACCTGTTATCTCTCCTAATGGTACCAACATCAATACAGCCTGTTATCTCTCCTAATGGTACCAACATCAATACAACCTGTTATCTCTCCTAATGGTACCAACATCAATACAGCCTGTTATCTCTCCTAATGGTACCAACATCAATACAGCCTGTTATCTCTCCTAATGGTACCAACATCAATACAACCTGTTATCTCTCCTAATGGTACCAACATCAATACAACCTGTTGTCTCTCCTAATGGTACCAACATCAATACAGCCTGTTATCTCTCCTAATGGTACCAACATCAATACAACCTGTTATCTCTCCTAATGGTACCAACATCAATACAGCCTGTTATCTCTCCTAATGGTACCAACATCAATACAGCCTGTTATCTCTCCTAATGGTACCAACATCAATACAACCTGTTATCTCTCCTAATGGTACCAACATCAATACAGCCTGTTATCTCTCCTAATGGTACCAACATCAATACAACCTGTTATCTCTCCTAATGGTACCAACATCAATACAGCCTGTTATCTCTCCTAATGGTACCAACATCAATACAACCTGTTATCTCTCCTAATGGTACCAACATCAATACAACCTGTTGTCTCTCCTAATGGTACCAACATCAATACAGCCTGTTATCTCTCCTAATGGTACCAACATCAATACAGCCTGTTATCTCTCCTAATGGTACCAACATCAATACAACCTGTTATCTCTCCTAATGGTACCAACATCAATACAGCCTGTTATCTCTCCTAATGGTACCAACATCAATACAACCTGTTATCTCTCCTAATGGTACCAACATCAATACAGCCTGTTATCTCTCCTAATGGTACCAACATCAATACAACCTGTTATCTCTCCTAATGGTACCAACATCAATACAGCCTGTTGTCTCTCCTAATGGTACCAACATCAATACAGCCTGTTATCTCTCCTAATGGTACCAACATCAATACAGCCTGTTGTCTCTCCTAATGGTACCAACATCAATACAGCCTGTTATCTCTCCTAATGGTACCAACATCAATACAACCTGTTATCTCTCCTAATGGTACCAACATCAATACAACCTGTTATCTCTCCTAATGGTACCAACATCAATATACAGCCTGTTATCTCTCCTAATGGTACCAACATCAATACAGCCTGTTGTCTCTCCTAATGGTACCAACATCAATACAACCTGTTGTCTCTCCTAATGGTACCAACATCAATACAGCCTGTTGTCTCTCCTAATGGTACCAACATCAATACAGCCTGTTGTCTCTCCTAATGGTACCAACATCAATACAACCTGTTGTCTCTCCTAATGGTACCAACATCAATACAGCCTGTTGTCTCTCCTAATGGTACCAACATCAATACAGCCTGTTATCTCTCCTAATGGTACCAACATCAATACAGCCTGTTGTCTCTCCTAATGGTACCAACATCAATACAACCTGTTGTCTCTCCTAATGGTACCAACATCAATACAGCCTGTTGTCTCTCCTAATGGTACCAACATCAATACAACCTGTTATCTCTCCTAATGGTACCAACATCAATACAGCCTGTTGTCTCTCCTAATGGTACCAACATCAATACAGCCTGTTATCTCTCCTAATGGTACCAACATCAATACAGCCTGTTATCTCTCCTAATGGTACCAACATCAATACAGCCTGTTATCTCTCCTAATGGTACCAACATCAATACAGCCTGTTATCTCTCCTAATGGTACCAACATCAATACAGCCTGTTATCTCTCCTAATGGTACCAACATCAATACAACCTGTTATCTCTCCTAATGGTACCAACATCAATACAGCCTGTTATCTCTCCTAATGGTACCAACATCAATACAGCCTGTTATCTCTCCTAATGGTACCAACATCAATACAGCCTGTTATCTCTCCTAATGGTACCAACATCAATACAGCCTGTTGTCTCTCCTAATGGTACCAACATCAATACAGCCTGTTATCTCTCCTAATGGTACCAACATCAATACAGCCTGTTATCTCTCCTAATGGTACCAACATCAATACAGCCTGTTATCTCTCCTAATGGTACCAACATCAATACAGCCTGTTATCTCTCCTAATGGTACCAACATCAATACAGCCTGTTATCTCTCCTAATGGTACCAACATCAATACAGCCTGTTATCTCTCCTAATGGTACCAACATCAATACAACCTGTTATCTCTCCTAATGGTACCAACATCAATACAGCCTGTTATCTCTCCTAATGGTACCAACATCAATACAGCCTGTTATCTCTCCTAATGGTACCAACATCAATACAACCTGTTATCTCTCCTAATGGTACCAACATCAATACAGCCTGTTATCTCTCCTAATGGTACCAACATCAATACAACCTGTTATCTCTCCTAATGGTACCAACATCAATACAGCCTGTTATCTCTCCTAATGGTACCAACATCAATACAACCTGTTATCTCTCCTAATGGTACCAACATCAATACAACCTGTTATCTCTCCTAATGGTACCAACATCAATACAACCTGTTATCTCTCCTAATGGTACCAACATCAATACAACCTGTTATCTCTCCTAATGGTACCAACAGCAATACAACCTGTTATCTCTCCTAATGGTACCAACATCAATACAACCTGTTATCTCTCCTAATGGTACCAACATCAATACAGCCTGTTGTCTCTCCTAATGGTACCAACATCAATACAACCTGTTATCTCTCCTAATGGTACCAACATCAATACAGCCTGTTATCTCTCCTAATGGTACCAACATCAATACAGCCTGTTGTCTCTCCTAATGGTACCAACATCAATACAGCCTGTTATCTCTCCTAATGGTACCAACATCAATACAACCTGTTATCTCTCCTAATGGTACCAACATCAATACAGCCTGTTGTCTCTCCTAATGGTACCAACATCAATACAACCTGTTATCTCTCCTAATGGTACCAACATCAATACAGCCTGTTATCTCTCCTAATGGTACCAACATCAATACAGCCTGTTATCTCTCCTAATGGTACCAACATCAATACAACCTGTTATCTCTCCTAATGGTACCAACATCAATACAGCCTGTTGTCTCTCCTAATGGTACCAACATCAATATACTGTTATCTCTCCTAATGGTACCAACATCAATATACTGTTGTCTCTCCTAATGGTACCAACATCAATATACTGTTGTCTCTCCTAATGGTACCAACATCAATATACTGTTATCTCTCCTAATGGTACCAACATCAATATACTGTTGTCTCTCCTAATGGTACCAACATCAATATACTGTTATCTCTCCTAATGGTACCAACATCAATATACTGTTGTCTCTCCTAATGGTACCAACATCAATATACTGTTATCTCTCCTAATGGTACCAACATCAATATACTGTTGTCTCTCCTAATGGTACCAACATCAATATACTGTTATCTCTCCTAATGGTACCAACATCAATACAACCTGTTATCTCTCCTAATGGTACCAACATCAATATACAGCCTGTTATCTCTCCTAATGGTACCAACATCAATACAGCCTGTTATCTCTCCTAATGGTACCAACATCAATATACAGCCTGTTATCTCTCCTAATGGTACCAACATCAATACAGCCTGTTATCTCTCCTAATGGTACCAACATCAATATACAGCCTGTTATCTCTCCTAATGGTACCAACATCAATATACAGCCTGTTATCTCTCCTAATGGTACCAACATCAATATACAGCCTGTTATCTCTCCTAATGGTACCAACATCAATATACAGCATGGAATTGTTGGACAAAATCTTATCCAACGACAACTCAAATTATTATTTAGTTTTGGGTCTGAGAGTCTTCAATAGTTTTCACATTTTAGTCACCTGGAATGTTTTAGTGTTAGTATAGTTTTAGTCGACTAAATATCATAAGATGTTATAGTCGACTAAATCTATAGTTTATTTAGTGGGCTTTGATGCCGTCTTATGACTGATTTTTACACATGCTGAAAATAGCAGATCTACAAGCTCACAACGCGTCGCGGTAGATCAGCTATTTTCAGCATGCAAACCAAGTGTAAAATGACTTACACTGGATCTCTTGTCCACTAGTCCCTTCCTGACATTTTAGTCTAGTTTTTATTTGTTGACGAAATTGTCAATATATATTTAAGTCTTTATAGTTTTAGTCATGATTGTTTATACTTTTTATTTCATTTCCATTTGGTTTTTGTCAGTGAAAAAAAAGGTAATCGACGAAACATTTTTCGTGGTAGTTTTAGTCGACGGAATCAACACTGCCCGGTCGGTCCACGACTCTGGTTCTGAATCAACTGGTTCTGAATCAACTGGTTCTGAATGAACTGGTTCTGAATCAACTGGTTCTGAATCAACTGGTTCTGAATCAACTGGTTCTGAATCAACACTGCCCGGTCGGTCCACGGCTCTGGTTCTGAATCAACTGGTTCTGAATCAACTGGTTCTGAATCAACTGGTTCTGAATCAACACTGCCCGGTCGGTCCACGGCTCTGGTTCTGAATGAACTGGTTCTGAATGAACTGGTTCTGAATCAACTGGTTCTGAATCAACACTGCCCGGTCGGTCCACGGCTCTGGTTCTGAATCAACTGGTTCTGAATCAACTGGTTCTGAATCAACTGGTTCTGAATCAACACTGCCCGGTCGGTCCCGGCTCTGGTTCTGAATCAACTGGTTCTGAATCAACTGGTTCTGAATCAACTGGTTCTGAATCAACACTGCCCGGTCGGTCCACGGCTCTGGTTCTGAATCAACTGGTTCTGAATCAACTGGTTCTGAATCAACACTGCCCGGTCGGTCCACGGCTCTGGTTCTGAATCAACTGGTTCTGAATCAACTGGTTCTGAATGAACTGGTTCTGAATGAACTGGTTCTGAATCAACTGGTTCTGAATCAACACTGCCCGGTCGGTCCACGGCTCTGGTTCTGAATGAACTGGTTCTGAATGAACTGGTTCTGAATCAACTGGTTCTGAATCAACTGGTTCTGAATCAACACTGCCCGGTCGGTCCACGGCTCTGGTTCTGAATAAATAAATAATGGGCCTCGATATGAAACGGGTTGAAAACCCAAACCCACGTACCGCTCTAGACTTTCACCATGTGACCTTTTGACCCTTTGGACCCCAAGTTGAATTGCCTGTTGTCGGGGAGGTCAGACTGCTGACCTCTTCCTCCCTCGTTTCATCATGGTGGCAATCTGCCCATCGTCGCTCCTCAATTTTGACTTTGACCTCCACTGTGACCTTCGATTTAAGTTTCATGAAAACGCACCCAGGACTTCACTAATTATTGTGAAGGAGGTCTGCACTCTCAGGAAGGGAGCCACGACGGTTGTGATTAGCTATTAATCCACTATTAATATTTTTATTTTATTTTTAAGTATAAAATAATTGAATATGTACAGTATGCTACTTGTCATATCTGCCCTGTGCGATGTTTGTTTATGATGCCCGGAAAGCAATAAAATAAAAAAATAATAATTTAAAACTAAATTAGCAGCCCAGTGATGAGGATGGTGGCGGAAAGTAACTATAGTACATTTACAAGTACTGTACTTAAGTACAATTTTGAGGTACTTTTACTTTACTTGGAGTATTTCCAATGTTCTACAGTTTTACTTCCATTATATCTCAGGGACAAATATTGTACTTTCACTCCACTATAGAAAGCTTTTATTTAAATATTTTTTGGTGAATTCATTGACACACTGTAGTGATGTCACTGTAGTGATGTCACTGTAGTGTCATGCACGACTGTAGTGATGTCACTGTAGTGATGTCACTGTAGTGTCATGCACGACTGTAGTGATGTCACTGTAGTGATGCACGACCTCGCCCTTAATCAGCCAATTGATCACACCTGATCTCCTTCGAATGACGGGCACTGTTCTATATTGAATAAATACATACCCGACAGGCAAGACAAATATGACAATAGACGATCCTCCGAGTGCATTGTGGCTATTTTTAGCACTCCATCTATGAAACTAGTGGTGATTCAAAGACTGCTGGATGGACTGGATGTTATACAGTATATGGTGCACAAATTATAGGTAAACAATATCTTTTACAAACTGTGAAAGAAGCCATAAGTCATCACTTTTCTCTCAGAACACAAACACAGACGGAAATGTGTGTAACGTGGAAATACAACCTCTGATTTCAACACACTGTAAATAATACTTTGCAAAATCAATATACGGTATAGAATGTTCCTCTCTCTCTCTCTCTCGCACGCGCGCGCACGCACGCACGCACGCACGCACGCACGCACGCACGCACGCACGCACGCACGCACGCACGCACACACACACACACACACACACACACACACACACACACACACACACACACACACACACACACACACACACACACACACACACACACACACACACACACACACACACACACACACACACACACACACACACACACACACACACACACACAGCTTGTACGTACACATTCTTATCCATAACCATGTACGTATTATACACAGCCTGTGTACAAAAACAAAAAAAAAGGAACAATATAGTCTAATTAATTAGACTCTAATAATAAAAAGCTGTACTGTACTCTAGAGGGTCCTGCTTTCAGGATCCTTCATTAAGGGAGATAATTAAGACTGTACTCTGCAGGGCCGCTCGTTAAGAGAGATGAATCATCGTTCTTGATGTAAATAAACATGTTTATCCCATTCAGGACGGGAACCCCTTTTGGTGTTTTAAGCATTTTGTTATACTTTGGCTATTGAAAAATAGCAGATCTACAAGCTCGTAGCGCGGCACCGAGTGCCGCGCTACGAGCTTGTAGGTCTGCTATTTTCGAAAAATCGTGAAAATGCAGCACAAATCTTTGAATACCGGTATATTCTTTCAGAGCGAAGGTTTTTAGCTAAAATCTTTGCTTCTGATGGGTTCCTGGAATAACATATTTTCAGATGGGGGTGTCGGTGGCCAACAATTACATGTAATTCATAGGGGTCCTTGACATGAAATATGGAGCACCACTGATACAGAAACATGAGGTATTTCAGAAAAAAATACATTTTTTAAATTTCGACGTCAGGCCAAAATGGGTTATTATTCCTGTACAACCACAGCACATAAAGACATCTGACGTCCAGTGTGGACTCATCGCCACATACAGTACTGTATACTGTACTAACAGTACTACAGCAGTGGTGTTTCCGTCGACTAAAACTAAGCCAAAAAAATGTTCGTCGACTACCTTTTTCGACGAAAACTAAATGAAAACTATGCTATGGTGACTAAAACTGAGACTACCGGTAAATATACTGACGATTTCGTCAACAAATAAAAAGTTGACTAAAATGTTAGGAAGGGACTAAAGTGGACAAGAGATCCAGTATAAGTCATTTTACAATTAGTTGCATGCTGAAAATAGACAATCTACAGCTTGTAAATTGGTGAGTGAAAATTCAAGTCATTACAACTCCATCAAGGCCCGCCAAAATACATTTTGTTGGTTGCATGCTGAAAATAGCCGATCTACAAGCTCACAATCACTCAATCTCTCCAATCTCTCACAGTATACCGCTGGGCAGAAACCTCACATCAACTTTATTTTTAGGTTATTTTGTCCATTTCTAACATTTTAGTCTATAGTTTTTATTTCTTGACGAAATTGTCGATATATTTAGTCTTAGTCATCATAGCTTAGTTTTCATTTAAAAAGGTAGTGGAGGAACATTTCTCGTCATAGTTTCAGTGCAGGAAACCAACCCTGCACCCAACTAGCAGCACAGTGTTGTCCGTGTGCTGCAGTGAGACGTATAGGGAAGCTAAAGAGAAGAGAACGGTTTGGGCAATAAAAGGTCTGAATTGATTCAGAGAGTGCTTTCTTCTCTGCAGCACATCTAATCTAAAGAGAAGGGTCTGTTAGATCTATATACTAGATCTGTATCGCTATCAAGGCTTTCTTCCAAACGATAAGACAATCACAATCATGTCGACCACTTCATGAGCTTTACTGTACTGTGAGCTTATACTGTACATTTGCTATTTTTGATGTTTTGAATCATTTACATTTTTTGAGTGGTGCCTCTGCTCCATTACACGCAGCTATGTGTGTCCCTATAGTTGCACCGCTCACTTCACCACAGGTGTGATTGTTTTCTCTCTTCAGGGAGTCTCTGCAACATGGCACAAAGCCTTTTCAGATGGGGATCTGATGCAGTTAGATCTGTATTGCTTCAGGCTCTAAAAGGGTTTAGTAGTCTATACACAGATATCCACTTTACTAGATCTGTATTGCCTCAGGGCTTTTTCTTCCAGTGAATATTTGCAGATTAGGGTTATTTTAGCTGAGCTCTGTGAAGATCTGTCCTCCAGTGAAAAGGATCACAGAGTATAATACTTATAGAGCCAGGAAGGAAAGGCAGGCTGCTTAGTGCAGCATGCTACACATGCAGTGAGATGTACACAAGTTATATAAAAAACAATCTCCTTCACGTCACAATCCACTTCATCAACTCCACCCCCCCCCCCCCCCCCCCCCGCCACAACCTGCAATAATATACCAACAAAAACTGTTTTCTAGTGCAGAGAGAGAGAGAGAGAGAGAGAGAGAGAGAGAGAGCAGGCTGTCAGTGGGCCTGGTGCGCTGCAGTCTTATCCCTTTTCACATTTATCTCCAAAGAACACACGCACACACGTGCACATGATGCGATGGGCCAGTGTGTATACTATAACCAATCGTGATGAGCGAAGAAGCTAAGATGGAGAGGGGGAGGGGTTATAGGAGGAAGGGCTGATGATGAGGCCCAAACTGTGGCACAGGGCCCACTGCTGGGCCGCGAGGGCATCGCAAGTGGGCCCTCGAATAATGAGCAACAAAAAAAAACATTTTATTGTGTAACCATTGTAGAGAATATATTATAGCCCTTTGGCTCACCTACAGGGACAGGTACCAGTGCCCGTTATGAGAGAAATGGAGGTCCCGCACACCCAAAGTGGGGTCCAGGGAACCCCATAGGGGGTCCTTGAGGGTCCCCATGAAGCTAATGGACCCTTATGGGACTCTGAGACTGTATACAATGCATCCATGTGTACACTCTCAGAGTTAAATTAACATTTATTTTACAATATATACATTGGGGGTCCCAGAGATAGAAAATGGGGTCCGTAGCGCGTTGCATGTGAAGCTGGGGGTCCTTGAAATGAAAATGGTTGAAAGAGATGTAAAAAAAATCTTCTCTTATGGGGGTCCTTGGGGGTCCCTGGGGGTCCTTGGCATATGTTTTCAAATGGGGGGTCCACGGGGCTAATTAGTGTCATTCTGGGGGTCCCTGACATGAAAGGGTTTAGGAACCACTGCTCTATCGGCTACTGAGAAAAACAACCATTCTCACAACCTTCAACAGGTTTCCCTGAAGAGAGACTCTGAAATGTTGTTTTTCTCAGTAGCCGAATGATAATGAATGGCATTTTTATAGCACTTTTCCAAGGTCTCATATAGCACTTTAAAATGGTTTATTCATTCATACGGTGAAGCATTCACACACCAGTAGTGGCTAAGCTCACACCGACCGACCCATTCAAATAATTGATGTTGCGGTATCTTTATTTCCTTAAAAATAAATTTAATTTAAACTGTACCTGAAGCAGATTTTTTTTTAAAGCTTCTAAATCCTGACAGTTCTCTGAAAAACCCATGTTTCTATGTCAGTGCAGGTTCTCAACCTTTTTCATGTCAAGGACCCCTGGAATTATCTGTATTTGGCCACGGACCCCCCATCTGAAAATATGTTGTTCCAGGCAGGCACCCCCCAGAAGCAAAGATTTTAGTTAAAAAACGCCCTGAAAAGAATATAAATTCAAAGTTTTGCGACACATTTTCACGATTTTTCAATAGCTAAAGTATATGCTTTAAAACACCAAAAGGGTGTTCCCGTTCATAATGGGCCAATACTACGTCAGTCCCATGCATTGATCCAAAGCGGAACAACAATCAATTGAAGTGGTTCAGACCAAAGCAATGGTCACTGATAAAAGATAATGATGTCTTGAAGGACTTTTGAAAGTCAACACAAACTTCAGTGTTTGAATTTCAAATGATTCCTTTTGAAGTTGTGAATACGGGTATAATACAAATAATCTCCGACATCTCCGCTTGGATTCGCTACACCACCAAGATACACCCATGTACCTGTCTTAATACCTTAATGTCAACGAAGTTCACACCCACGACAACCGAGGGAGTTATATTAAACAAACTGTACAACAGCACCTAAGTATCTGTCCATGGTGCTGACATACACTGGTTTAAATCTGGTTAACTCTGCACCTGTTCAGCACCCTGGACAGAGCCTGGAGAATGACACACTGAAATACACCTGTTCAACACCCTGGACAGAGCCTGGAGAATGACTCACTGAAATACAATGGCATTTTATTTGTGTTCAGAATAAAGTAGTCAACTTTATGATTGCAACACAATCATTTTAACCACTTTCACTGCTTAAAAAGCGTGGAATACGGATGTGCATATTACAATAAACTCCCGAATTGTACCATCACGAAAACTATAGAGTCAAACCCTGTACACTCAAGACACTGCCCCCGCTGCCACCCTTACATCTCCATATATGGTGCTGACCTATTCTGACTGGTCTGACTGACTGGTATATATTTCAATGATATGATTTTGGCTTTTCTGCCTTTATTGATAGTATCAACTGAAGACAGACAGGAAAGAGGGAGAGACATGCAGCAAAGGTCATCATGAACGGGACTCACTTGCCCAGCTGGCGCCCCTCAATGATGAGTATAATAATAATAATAATTTAACTTACAGGTCCTTACAGGTCCTTACAGGTCCTAGGGCTCTCGCTATTCTCTCTGCCTCTTGCAGTCTTCTCTTCAGTCTCTCCACCTGGGGACAGAGTGAAAGACAGGTAGTGCATGTTAGACACAGTGAGCATGGAGACTGAAGTTCCTTATCAGGGGGGATTTGTGGTTACTGGGAATGCTCTGTATTTAACAAACAATGGGTTGGTCGCGGGGAAATATATATTTTTGTGTGCGTGTACATTTCCTACACTACTTTATTATTTACCCCCAAAACTTGTTTGTTAATTCTTAGGTACAGGGTAAACTGTTGTGCCCTTCTTTGTCCTTTGTGACAGGTTGACTGCAGTTGCGGTGTTCTCAAAAACAGTTCTATAATGATATACTGAACGTTTGCGAATTTTAACCTAACTTTGAGCACAAGAGCACTTAGAATTTATTTATTTTTAAATACCCTTACATTTTCTTAAGTCTATAGTTTACACAGCGAGTTAGTCTTTTTCTGCATGACAGTTTTCCTTTAAGTTGTGTATTTTCGTATTCCTGTTCAGCACCCTGGACAGAGCCTGGAGAATGACACACTGAAATACACCTGTTCAGCACCCTGGACAGAGCCTGGAGAATAACACTGAAATACACCTGTTCAGCACCCTGGGACAGAGCCTGGAGAATAACACTGAAATACACCTGTTCAGCACCCTGGACAGAGCCTGGAGAATGACACACTGAAATACACCTGTTCAGCACCCTGGACAGAGCCTGGAGAATGACTCACTGAAATACACCTGTTCAGCACCCTGGGACAGAGCCTGGAGAATGACTCACTGAAATACACCTGTTCAGCACCCTGGGACAGAGCCTGGAGAATGACTCACTGAAATACACCTGTTCAGCACCCTGGACAGAGCCTGGAGAATAACACTGAAATACACCTGTTCAGCACCCTGGACAGAGCCTGGAGAATAACACTGAAATACACCTGTTCAGCACCCTGGACAGAGCCTGGAGAATGACTCACTGAAATACACCTGTTCAGCACCCTGGGACAGAGCCTGGAGAATAACACTGAAATACACCTGTTCAGCACCCTGGACAGAGCCTGGAGAATAACACACTGAAATACACCTGTTCAGCACCCTGGGACAGAGCCTGGAGAATGACTCACTGAAATACACCTGTTCAGCACCCTGGACAGAGCCTGGAGAATGACACACTGAAATACACCTGTTCAGCACCCTGGGACAGAGCCTGGAGAATGACTCACTGAAATACACCTGTTCAGCACCCTGGACAGAGCCTGGAGAATAACACACTGAAATACACCTGTTCAGCACCCTGGACAGAGCCTGGAGAATGACACACTGAAATACACCTGTTCAACACCCTGGACAGAGCCTGGAGAATGACTCACTGAAATACACCTGTTCAGCACCCTGGACAGAGCCTGGAGAATGACACACTGAAATACACCTGTTCAACACCCTGGACAGAGCCTGGAGAATGACTCACTGAAATACACCTGTTCAGCACCCTGGACAGAGCCTGGAGAATGACTCACTGAAATACACCTGTTCAGCACCCTGGGACAGAGCCTGGAGAATGACTCACTGAAATACACCTGTTCAGCACCCTGGGACAGAGCCTGGAGAATAACACTGAAATACACCTGTTCAGCACCCTGGACAGAGCCTGGAGAATAACACACTGAAATACACCTGTTCAGCACCCTGGGACAGAGCCTGGAGAATGACTCACTGAAATACACCTGTTCAGCACCCTGGACAGAGCCTGGAGAATGACACACTGAAATACACCTGTTCAGCACCCTGGGACAGAGCCTGGAGAATGACTCACTGAAATACACCTGTTCAGCACCCTGGACAGAGCCTGGAGAATGACACACTGAAATACACCTGTTCAACACCCTGGACAGAGCCTGGAGAATGACTCACTGAAATACACCTGTTCAGCACCCTGGACAGAGCCTGGAGAATGACTCACTGAAATACACCTGTTCAGCACCCTGGACAGAGCCTGGAGAATGACACACTGAAATACACCTGTTCAACACCCTGGACAGAGCCTGGAGAATGACTCACTGAAATACACCTGTTCAGCACCCTGGACAGAGCCTGGAGAATAACACTGAAATACACCTGTTCAACACCCTGGACAGAGGCTGGAGAATGACACACTGAAATACACCTGTTCAGCACCCTGGACAGAGCCTGGAGAATAACACTGAAATACACCTGTTCAGCACCCTGGACAGAGCCTGGAGAATAACACTGAAATACACCTGTTCAGCACCCTGGACAGAGCCTGGAGAATGACACACTGAAATACACCTGTTCAGCACCCTGGACAGAGCCTGGAGAATGACTCACTGAAATACACCTGTTCAGCACCCTGGACAGAGCCTGGAGAATGACACACTGAAATACACCTGTTCAGCACCCTGGACAGAGCCTGGAGAATGACTCACTGAAATACACCTGTTCAGCACCCTG
>NC_137883.1:34745023-34902846 GCF_963924005.1 Protomyctophum bolini
AAAACATGCAGTAATCCTGGTCTCTAAATAAACTGCCTTCCCCCTTGGCCATGCCGGGGCCAGCCTGATGGAGGGGAAAGGAACTGGTCTGGAATAACGTGTTCCTTCCATCCACGCACATTACATAATTGACACATAGGGGTGAAAAATGGGTTACAAAATCGTGGGATAAAAATGTGACATATACAAAAAAAAATGGGCTTATTGCTTCCATTGTGACGATGGTTTTACTGGCCACCAGGAGGCAGTCATCCTGAGTGCTTAATTAATCCGTTCCATTTAGACCTGAGATCTACAATGTCTTCTAAATCATGACAGTTTTCTGAAAAACCTCATGTTTCTATAATGTCAGTGGTTCTCTCTTGAGTTAAAAACGCTCGCTCTGAAAGAATATATATTCAAAGATTTGCAACACATTTTCACGATTTATCAGAAATAGCAGACCTATACAAGCTCATTACGCGGCACCGAGTGCCGCGCTATGAGCTTGTAGATCTGCTATTTTTCAATAGCTAAAGTATAACACATAGCTTAAAACACCAAAAGGGGTTCCCGCCCAGAATGGGCTGTATTGTTCTGATTGACCATTGACTGGACGTACGCTGCTCGCCACCCGCTTTTAAACTAATGCCCAAATATATGGCAACAAGATCAACCACTTAAACCCTACTATACCCGCTCAATTTACTGTAAGTATATATAGCCATATACTTACAGTAAATTGACCTCCAGGGCTCGACTCTAGTTTTCAGAGTGGGAATTACAGGGATCAATGTCTGCTCTTTGTTGTCGGATTAAAGTTCCCTGCAGTAGAAGCCCTGCTATGCAGCGCCTCTTCATCTGGAAGGATGATGCACAGCCAGAATAATAATAGGCTATTTTTCCTTGGTTATATTTGAAGATTATAGAGCATTTCATCTTCCATTATACATCTTAATGGTTTTCTCGGGTATTATTTCGTAAAGCCTCAATCTGTGATTTATTCACCTATAAGGTTGGCACTAGTGCTGTGGAACTATAGGATAAGTATGTAATTCTCCTTTTAAAGCGGTTCAACTGATTTTGATTTTATACACCGGTAAGCCTATTGACTAATTTAGCTGGGGGGACCCCATGGAACCCCCCCCCCAAGGACCCCTGGACGGTCCACCACACTTTAAATAAAGTTATAAGCCCCCCCGGTCCTCACACACACAGACAGGAGAATGTCAGCCGAGCACAAGAAATTGGCAAAGGTGATGTGATGGAAAGAGAAAGACCAGCTACGCCTGAATGACTTCTGGAATGACAGGAGGAGAGGAGGGGAGGGGAGGGGAGGGGAGAGGAGAGGAGAGGAGAGGAGAGGAGAGGAGAGGAGAGGAGAGGAGAGGAGAGGAGAGGAGAGGAGAGGAGAGATGAAGAGACACACTGAGAGGATAGAGAGATAAACAGAACAGCAGAAAACATGGATGCTTTTCACACACATCTTAGCTGATATGGTGACATGGTTTACATACAGCCATATACAGTATACAGTCTGCGGTGAGATATGATCAAACGCAGTTAGATATACAGTATGCAATAGACCATTTACTGTACAATGCAGGCATTTAGCAGACGCTCGTATTAAAGTATAAGCAGCTGGGTAAACGCATACATCAAATGCAGAGAGACAGAGTCGTGCCTCAGTGAACTATAGGATCAGGTATAAATGCAGAGAGACAGAGTCGTGCCTCAGTGAACTATAGGATCACAGGTAAATGCAGAGAGACAGAGTCGTGCCTCAGTGAACTATAGGATCAGGTAAATGCAGAGAGACAGAGTCGTGCCTCAGTGAACTATAGGATCAGGTAAACGCAGAGAGACAGAGTCGTGCCTCAGTGAACTATAGGATCAGGTAAATGCAGAGAGACAGAGTCGTGCCTCAGTGAACTATAGGATCACAGGTAAATGCAGAGAGACAGAGTCGTGCCTCAGTGAACTATAGGATCAGGTAAATGCAGAGAGACAGAGTCGTGCCTCAGTGAACTATAGGATCACAGGTAAATGCAGAGAGACAGAGTCGTGCCTCAGTGAACTATAGGATCAGGTATAAATGCAGAGAGACAGAGTCGTGCCTCAGTGAACTATAGGATCAGGTAAACGCAGAGAGACAGAGTCGTGCCTCAGTGAACTATAGGATCAGGTAAATGCAGAGAGACAGAGTCGTGCCTCAGTGAACTATAGGATCAGGTAAATGCAGAGACACAGAGTCGTGCCTCAGTGAACTATAGGATCAGGTAAACACAGAGAGACAGAGTCGTGCCTCAGTGAACTATAGGATCAGGTAAATGCAGAGAGACAGAGTCGTGCCTCAGTGAACTATAGGATCAGGTAAATGCAGAGAGACAGAGTCGTGCCTCAGTGAACTATAGGATCAGGTAAATGCAGAGAGACAGAGTCGTGCCTCAGTGAACTATAGGATCAGGTAAATGCAGAGAGACAGAGTCGTGCCTCAGTGAACTATAGGATCAGGTAAATGCAGAGAGACAGAGTCGTGCCTCAGTGAACTATAGGATCACAGGTAAATGCAGAGAGAACAGAGTCGTGCCTCAGTGAACTATAGGATCAGGTAAATGCAGAGAGACAGAGTCGTGCCTCAGTGAACTATAGGATCAGGTAAATGCAGAGAGACAGAGTCGTGCCTCAGTGAACTATAGGATCAGGTAAATGCAGAGAGACAGAGTCGTGCCTCAGTGAACTATAGGATCAGGTAAATGCAGAGAGACAGAGTCGTGCCTCAGTGAACTATAGGATCAGGTAAATGCAGAGAGACAGAGTCGTGCCTCAGTGAACTATAGGATCAGGTAAACACAGAGAGACAGAGTCGTGCCTCAGTGAACTATAGGATCAGGTAAATGCAGAGAGACAGAGTCGTGCCTCAGTGAACTATAGGATCAGGTAAATGCAGAGAGACAGAGTCGTGCCTCAGTGAACTATAGGATCAGGTAAACACAGAGAGACAGCGTCGTGCCTCAGTGAACTATAGGATCAGGTAAATGCAGAGAGACAGAGTCGTGCCTCAGTGAACTATAGGATCACAGGTAAATGCAGACAGCAGTGAATTGAATGGGGCATTGGGGTTAATCTGGGGGTCGTCGACTTTCCGAAGCGCTGCAGTAAGCAAATAGACATTGTAATGGAAATAAGGAGGAACATTGTGTGGCCCCGAGGCTAAAACTGATTTATTTATTTATTTCCTCTATGATGAAACGTCGAGTTTACACCTCGTTGCTACTGTATGTGTGTATCTATACCTTGTCTCAGCAGAGAGCGCTTTGCACAGTAATACGGAGATTATCATTACAGAGGAGACTTTGTGCAGAGGAAAGCACTCCGCATACAGTATACAGTAATACTGCATGCAGATATTTCCTTCTATTTGTCACTGTAGTTTACAACCAGTGGTCCTGGAACCACCAGGGGTCCTTGAGGGAGTTCCAGGGGGTCCCCGGCTACAGGAAATGATAGTTAGGATTGGAACCAAATGGACCCTTATGGGTCTGTAACTCAGAGAGTGTACACCTATATGGTTCCATGTGTACACTCTCAGAGTTAAATTAACAGTGATATTTTACAATATAAATTGGGGGGTCTCCGAGATAGAAATGCCATTAAATGGGGGTCCGTCCGTAGTCTAATGCATGTCAAACTGAGGGTCCTTGAAATTAAACGGGTTGAGAATCACTGATATAGAGCCTTCTCTCATGGGGGTCCTTTGGCATATCTTTTAAAATGGGGGGTCCTTGGCAGGCTCATGAGTGTCAATTTGGGGGTCCTCGACATGAAAATGTTTGGGAACCACACAGTAGTTTCCATCCAGTGGTCCTTGAGGGGGTTCCAGGTGGTCCCCATGCAGTTAAATGATGGAGAGTTTGTGTGGAGTTTGCATGTTCTCCCCGTGTCCCCTATAGGGTAGGTACCCTCACAAAAACATGCAGTAATCCTGGTCTCTAAACTGCCTCCCCCTGGCCAGCCGGGGCGCCTGATGGAGGGGAAAGGAACTGGTTGGAATAACGTGTTCCTTCCACGCGCTACGTCCAACCAGGGAAACTCCCCCCTGTCGGGTGTAAAAGGAGCAACTTGGACACTCAGGCATGAAGGAAGCATGAGTTAAGTCCGTTGCTCTCCCCAGGTTGGTGGAGGGTGTGTAGAGCCCAGGATCACAGTAGATGATTGACATAGGGGTGAAAAATGGGTTACAAAATCGTGGGATAAAAAATATATATAAAAAAAATAAAAAATGATGGAGAGTTGGTATGACCAAAATGGACCCTTATAGATCTTTAACTCTTGAGAGCGTAAATTGAAACCAAATGGACCTGGTTTATTTTTTTTTTTCATTTTAAGGCCTTCTAAGGCATAACGTTTAGAGAAATGAGCTGCAAATCAAGCTCGTTTTAATCCAGAAAGAAGAATCTGACATATTACGATTCTAAAAGCTGGATTCCTGCATGTATAGATAGACAGCTGGAATAATCTTTCTTTTCAAAATATCTTTTATTTAGGTTTTATAACAGAAGTCCATGAAGGGCATGAATGTAATCAAGTCACAGCTGGTTCTTAGGAAATAAATAAAACAAAATGTTACGCAAGAGTATACAGCCTTCTGTGGCCAAGTGTAGTCAGTATAAGGAACAGGTTAGACCGCTCCTAAGTATCAGTGACTCAGAGGTAAACAAACGCATAAATCTCAGAGATCAGATCATATAGGGCAGACATAATGAAAAGACTATGTTGTTTGCACAAAACATGCCCCTTCAAGACAAAAGGAAAAAAGATTCTCCCCTTCAAGTCCCAATTCCCAATCCCCCAGCCTCCCTGTGAGTACTCCATCTCTGCTAATGAAACCCCCACAGTCAGTCACTGGGAGGGTGAAGAAAGCCTTGGGTCTCTATCCTACGATACCCGGGCCGTCAAGCCGACAGCGGAATATTATCTTTCATCGCACCCTAACCGGAGTGTTACGAGCGCGTATAGAGAACACAGTTGTGAACTGTCTGTAATCAATGTATAATTAAAGAAAGGCGTCAAAGGGCGATCTCGGCGAGGAGAATGTTTACCACTTAACATAGAGACATCTTCTCAGCCTGTTTTGGCAATTAACCCATTTAGACCTGATTCTACAAATGTCTTTGTTTTCTGAAATACCCATGTTTCTATGTCAGTGGTACAAGGACCCCACCAGAATGATCTGTATTTGGCCGCCGACCCCCATCTGAAAATATGTTGTTCCTCCAGGGACCCCCCAGAAGATTTGAGTTCAAAACGTTCTCTCTGAAAGAATATGTATTAAAAGATTTGACCCACATTTTCACGATTTTTCAAAAATATCAGATCTACAAGCTCGTAGCGCGGCACTCGGTGCCGCGCTACGAGCTTGTGGATCTGATATTTTTTCTATAGCTAAAGTAAACACCAAAAGGGGTTCCCGCCCAAAATGGGTTAATTGTTTGTCATTCTAGGCAGCCGTGAATGAAAGCGCCGTATTAAAATAGAAATGTCACTAAATGTTTTATGAGATGATGTTCCAGTCGAGTCATTTAATCGGAGAAGATGTAAGTGCAATTAGTGACTCATTTATGGATAATTTATTCAAAGTAGTTTTTTGTTCATTCTGAAGGTTTGAATTATCTTAAATTTAATTTAATTACGTGACTAATTTATGCATGTTCTCAGTAATTGATGCATGTTGTTCACATGCACGCACGCGCACGCACGCACACGCACACACACACACACACACACACACACACACACACACACACACACACACACACACACACACACACACACACACACACACACACACACACACACTCTAGATACGTGAACTCTAGATATGTGAACGACAGACGTGCGTGCACTGCAGAGATTCCGTGCAGTCGCTGTAACATTGAAGCATTTCTTGTGATAATCAGATGCATTTATTTGATCGTGCAGTCTCCATTAGTATTCAAATTCCTATGGATTAGGTCTTAACTGTTCTCTCTCATCCTTCGGTCTAGTTCCTAATCCTCCCCTCCCAGCATCCATATTCTGGGCTGCATATTATACCCAAACCTGGGGGTCTATCAGAGTAATGTTAACTCCATAGACACATACAAAACACCTGGGGGTCTATCAGAGTAATGTTAACTCCATAGACACATACAAAACACCTGGGGGTCTATTAGAGTAATGTTAACTCCATAGACAGATACAAAACACCTGGGGGTCTATTGGAGTAATGTTAACTCCATAGACAGATACAAAACACCTGGGGGTCTATTGGAGTAATGTTAACTCCATAGACAGATACAAAACACCTGGGGGTCTATTGGAGTAATGTTAACTCCATAGACACATACAAAACACCTGGGGGTCTATTGGAGTAATGTTAACTCCATAGACACATACAAAACACCTGGGGGTCTATTGGAGTAATGTTAACTCCATAGACAGATACAAAACACCTGGGGGTCTATGGAGTAATGTTAACTCCATAGACACATACAAAACACCTGGGGGTCTATTGGAGTAATGTTAACTCCATAGACAGATACAAAACACCTGGGGGTCTATTAGAGGAATGTTAACTCCATAGACAGATACAAAACACCTGGGGGTCTATTGGAGTAATGTTAACTCCATAGACAGATACAAAACACCTGGGGGTCTATGGAGTAACGTTAACTCCATAGACAGATACAAAACACCTCGGGGTCTATTAGAGTAACGTTAACTCCATAGACAGATACAAAACACCTGGGGGTCTATTAGAGTAATGTTAACTCCATAGACAGATACAAAACACCTGGGGGTCTATTGGAGTAATGTTAACTCCATAGACAGATACAAAACACCTGGGGGTCTATTAGAGTAATGTTAACTCCATAGACAGATACAAAACACCTGGGGGTCTATTGGAGTAATGTTAACTCCATAGACAGATACAAAACACCTGGGGGTCTATTGGAGTAATGTTAACTCCATAGACACATACAAAACACCTGGGGGTCTATTAGAGTAATGTTAACTCCATAGACAGATACAAAACACCTGGGGGTCTATTAGGGTAATGTTAACTCCATAGACCCATACAAAACACCTGGGGGTCTATTAGGGTAATGTTAACTCCATAGACACATACAAAACACCTGGGGGTCTATTAGAGTAATGTTAACTCCATAGACACATACAGAACAGAGATAGTACACTCCATCTTTATGTAACATTTGCTTTACACCTTGTAAAAAAATGCCATTCATTATTAACCCATTTTGGGTTAATACGTTATGCTTTAGCTTTTTAAAAATAACAGATCTACAAGCTCGTAGCGCGCCACCGAGTGGCGCGCTACGAGCTTGTATAGGTCTGCTATTTTTGAAGAATTGAAGAACCACTGACATTAGAAACATAGCTTTTTCAGAAAACTGTCATTTTCAAACAGACATTTTTAGAATCTGATCTCAGGTTAAAATGGCTTAATAATATTATTATTGCGAGGTTGTAGATAATATAGGCTATTATTTTATCACTGCGCAACATCGCATTGAAGATACATAATGGAATCCCAATGATGTGTGCATGGAACTGGAAACTTTAATAATCCATGCGAACGTCTTGATATTGAGATCACATTTATATCACAACAACGTTGAGGAGGAGGAGGATGGATGTCCGTCTGTCCGGACAGATGGACAGACAACCCACTGTGTCCAACCGGGGGACGTAATGAGACAGACAGCTGTGCAGACAGATGCACACACACACACACACACACACACACACACACACACACACACACACACACACACACACCTGTGTGAACAGTCAGCACAGATCTGTGAGAAGGCGTCGAGAGAGAGAGAGAGAGAGGACAGTAAGAATGATGAAGAGACCACAGAGAGGAATGGAGAGAGAGAGAGAGAGAATGATGAAGAGACCACAGAGAGGAATGGAGAGAGAGAGAGAGAGAGAGAGAGAGAGAGAGAGAGAGAATGATGAAGAGACCACAGAGAGGAATGGAGAGAGAGAGAGAGAGAGAGAGAGAGAGAGAGAGAGAGAGAGAGAATGATGAAGAGACCACAGAGAGGAATGGAGAGAGAGAGAGAGAGAGAGAGAGAGAGAGAGAGAGAGAGAATGATGAAGAGACCACAGAGAGGAATGGAGAGAGAGAGAGAGAATGATGAAGAGACCACAGAGAGGAATGGAGAGAGAGAGAGAGAGAGAATGATGAAGAGACCACAGAGAGGAATGGAGAGAGAGAGAGAGAGAGAGAGAGAGAGAGAGACTCACACACAGATGATGCCATCTGCTCAGCGGAGCCTGAGTGATGTTTCACAACACCTGCTGTTGTGACACCTCGCAAACAACGCACGCGCACACACACACACACACACACACGCACACACGCACACATAGTGACACACGAATAAAAAACGCCAGCTGGCGTTTTAAATGGTGAGCGTGTGGACTGGAGGAGGAAGGAAGGTAGAATGTAATAATAAAAGCCAGCAGACAGTTAGAAACGGATGAAGACACATCATCCTGCAGCTACACAGTGACTGTACGCATCGCTGCTGTCTGTCTGTCGGGGCAGAAACATCTTATTCTCCATGTTCTATAACTTTGTTTTCCAACGTCGTGGCTTTGTAGCTTTGTGTGTCTATTTCTCCCAAAACGTCACAATGTGCAACGTTTCGCTCCCGGAGACGTTTGCGGTATAAGGTTGTGCCTGTCAGTGCATTGATGATGCCATTCCAATCCGCTATACTGCTGTTTGGGCTTGATTTAATGCCATTCCAATCCGCTGTGCTGCTGTTTGGGCTTGATTTAATGCCATTCCAATCCGCTATGCTGCTGTTTGGGGTTGATTTAATGCCATTCCAATCCGCTATACTGCTGTTTGGGGTTGATTTAATGCCATTCCAATCCGCCATACTGCTGTTTGGGGTTGATTTAATGCCATTCCAATCCGCCATACTGCTGTTTGGGGTTGATTTAATGCCATTCCAATCCGCTATACTGCTGTTTGGGCTTGATTTAATGCCATTCCAATCCGCCATACTGCTGTTTGGGGTTGATTTAATGCCATTCCAATCCGCCATACTGCTGTTTGGGGTTGATTTAATGCCATTCCAATCCGCTGCACTGCTGTTTGGGCTTGATTTCTTCAGCCAAAACTATGACAGTGACAGGACTCATGTCTACAGCTGCCCCGAAACAACATTGTTCTTGTCTTGAGATATACAGTAGATGTTCTATGTACACTATGTACATAAAGACTTTTCGTGTACTGTAGAGGGTAAAAAATGGAGGACCGAAATGTTCGGAATATTACTCAAATACCGTATCCAAATCCTCATCGTTTTAGCGTTTCTCGGAGGATGCATCCCTTGGAAAAAAAGTTTGCCTAATTTAAAGTTTGTGAAAAGTTGACTTCTCTCACGAACACTCTCCTTTTTGATAGTGTTTGTTAGCATTATGAAATGTTATGATTATGTATTCCTCTCCGCTCATTAGCATATAAGTAACAGTCAGCACAACTCTGCACATTCATTCACTATGCATGCGCGAGACGAGGACCAGATAACACGTTTAGACCTCAACCCATTCTGACCTGAGATCAGATTCATACGAGGTTTCCACTGGACACACACTGGTCTGATGAACCCATTCTGACCTGAGATCAGATTCTAAAAATGTCAGTCGTTCTTCGAATTTTTCAAAAATAGCAGACCTACAAGCTCGTATCGCGCCACTCGGTGGCGCGCTATGAGCTTGTAGATCTGCTATTTTTAAATAGGTAAAGCATAACATGATGCTAACACCAAAATGGGTGCCCGGTCAGAATGGGTTATATATATATATACTGTATATATAATATATATATATATAATATATTGTGTTTTATATTTGTTGATGTTGTATCAAATAGCCTACATAGGACCACAATGGAATGTCTCCAGGACTTTTTTTGTGTAAAATGGTAAATGGTGCATTTATATATAGCGCCTTTATCCAAGGCGCTTTACATAGATTGTGCATTACATTCACCCATTCACACACACATTCATACAACCATGCAAGGCACCAACCAGCACATCGGGAGCAATTAGGGGTTCAGAGTCTTGCTCAAGGACACTTTGACATACTAACTCTGGGGGAGCCCACAGGGTTCGAACTGGCGACCTTGCGGTTACCATCCTAAATGTCTGACTTTACCTCGTGCCGTTTACATTTCTGTATCAGTCAATCAATCAATCAATCAATCAGTCAGTCAGTCAATCAATCAATCCATGGCGTTTTGATGTGATAAATAAAGCAGCCTGCGTGCCACGGGGAACCTTCTGTTCCTCCTCCCTCCCTCCTGAGCCACGCTGACACTTCAATGGGATCGACCATATCAAAGACACAGACAGCACAGCGGACGGCTTTGAAGCACAATGGGAATGAACTATGAGGTTGTTTTATGCTGCTCGGCAGACTGTTAGTCTTATAACCGTATACCCAATGACAATGAAAACATGAGATTATACCGTACTGTATATATGATTTACCAAGACTCAAATCCAGTGGTCTCTCAAACCATTTCAAGTCAAGGACCCCCAAAGTTATATATTATGTATTTGGCCGCGGACCCCAATCTGAAAAGCTTTTGTGCCAGAAGAGAAGACTTGTTTAGTTTTTTCAGTGTTTTCAGAATCATGAGCCAGAGCTCCAAAATTGAAACGTTAATTATGAATGAGTGTAGCAAAACCATACCTATATTAGATTGTTATCACCATTAAACTTCCCCAATTGAGTACTTACACGAAGACAATGATTTATTGTATTACAAATTTTACATTTTTAAATATGCAAATGAGGCATTATGTAGGAAAATATGCAAAATAATCAAAAATAAATAAAAGCTACTACTGTGGAAGGGTTATCATGTATTTATTTACTTGTATTGATCCTATAAACATATTTAACACATTTAATATAGGGTATAGTTTGCCCACCAATTTTGGAGCTCTGGCTCATGGACTAAAAACCAAAAAGAACTGAACCGGTTCCCACTGGGAACCAACCGGTGGGAAAGAACTGAACCGGTTCCCATTGGGAACCAACCGGTGGGAAAGAACTGAACCGGTTCCCACTGGGAACCAACCGGTGGAAAAGAACTGAACCGGTTCCCATTGGGAACCAACCGGTGGAAAAGAACTGAACCGGTTCCCATTGGGAACCAACCGGTGGGAAAGAACTGAACCGGTTCCCATTGGGAACCAACCGGTGGAAAAGAACTGAACCGGTTCCCATTGGGAACAAACCGGTGGAAAAGAACTGAACCGGTTCCCATTGGGAACAAACCGGTGGGAAAGAACTGAACCGGTTCCCACTGGGAACCAACCGGTGGGAAAGAACTGAACCGGTTCCCATTGGGAACCAACCGGTGGAAAAGAACTGAACCGGTTCCCATTGGGAACCAACCGGTGGAAAAGAACTGAACCGGTTCCCATTGGGAACCAACCGGTGGGAAAGAACTGAACCGGTTCCCACTGGGAACCAACCGGTGGGAAAGAACTGAACCGGTTCCCATTGCGGGAACCAACCGGTGGAAAAGAACTGAACCGGTTCCCACTGGGAACCAACCGGTGGGAAAGAACTGAACCGGTTCCCATTGCGGGAACCAACCGGTGGGAAAGAACTGAACCGGTTCCCACTGGGAACCAACCGGTGGGAAAGAACTGAACCGGTTCCCACTGGGAACCAACCGGTGGGAAAGAACTGAACCGGTTCCCACTGGGAACCAACCGGTGGAAAAGAACTGAACCGGTTCCCATTGGGAACCAACCGGTGGGAAAGAACTGAACCGGTTCCCATTGGGAACAAACCGGTGGAAAAGAACTGAACCGGTTCCCATTGGGAACCAACCGGTGGGAAAGAACTGAACCGGTTCCCATTGGGAACAAACCGGTGGGAAAGAACTGAACCGGTTCCCATTGGGAACCAACCGGTGGGAAAGAGTAAATCTGATATGTAGCAACAACAGGGTGCTCGCACAGAGCCGATCTGGCCTCATATACAGTAGGCCACGAGTAATATTTCAAACTCAATTCTAAAATAATTGGGCAACCAGCTGTAAAAGTAAAGAAGCTAGAATATGGGTGTAATATAATTATGATGAAACATTCTGGAGCCAGTTAACCCATTTAGACCCGAGGACGATTCTAAAAAATAATTACTACAATTCCTGACAGTTTTCTGAAAAAAAACCTATGTTTCTATTATGTCAGTGCAGCCCCCCCCCCCCCCCCCCCCCCCAGAAGCAAAGATTTGAGTTTAAATAAATGTTCGCTCTGAAAGAATATATATATATTCAAAGATCTGTGCCACATTTTAACGATTTTTTCAAAAATAGCAGATCTACAAGCTCGTAGCACGGCACGCTATATGAGCTTGTAGATCTGCTATTTTTCAATATAGGGTTTCCCGCCCAGAATAGATTAACCCATTGGGCGGGAACCCATTTTGGTGTTAACATTATGTTAGGCTTTATAGCTATTGAAAAATAGCAGATCTACAAGCTCATAGCGCGCCACCGAGTGGCGCGCTACGAGCTTGTAGGTCTGCTATTTTTGAAAAATAGAGGAACAGACTGTAGTGTGAGTGTAGAAGACATTTTTAGAGTCTGATCTCAGGTCAGAATAGATTAAGCCAGCAGGCACCCCACCTCTCCCCTCCCTTAGACCCTCCACCACCATCACGTCCTCTTTTTGACTGCATGCCTGCTGTTCCCAAAGGCAATAAATACCATTAACAGAACATTAAGATTGAAATAAGATTAATGAAAACCATTCCTGCTGCTGCACCCATACTGCCACTGCAGCTGTTTCCATTATCCCATTTTGCGCGGGAACCCCTTTTGGTGTTAGTATTATGTTATAATGCTTTAGCTATTGAAAAATAGCAGATCTACAAGCTCATAGCGCGCCACCGAGTGGCGCACTACGAGCTCGTAGGTCTGCTATTTTTGAAAAATCAAAGAACGACTGACATAGAAACATGGGTTTTTCAGAAAACTGTCAGGATGTATAGAAGACATTTTTACAATCTGATCTCACGTCAGAATGGGTTATTGGACTGAGCCACCTACGGTGCCAGATCCAATCTGAGGTGTCAAAAGAATTTGTGGCCGGGCCTGGGCCATGGCTCAGCGGTCCAGGCACCTTATTGGCTGGTAGTAATCCAGTCTGGCAGTGTGCCGTGGGTTCGACTCCCGATCCCCACGGCCTTTACTGCATGTCTTCAAATTGACATATTGGTTGTTCAGTTTGACCCACCAAGTTTTAGAGATATGGCTTATAGAGTAATGTCTTGCAGAGAAACAGCGAGTTGAGAAAACAGGCTTGAAAGGTTCACTTCTGTGGACTAACATTACACCTAGCTACATGTTTAAGCATTTATTTAATATTTACAAGTCGATATATACAGCTCTGATATTTATTTCAGACATGCTCTAGTATGTGAAGAGTCTGCCTGTGCTATAAACTCATTTTGGATAAAAAATATATAAATAAGTTCAGTTTTGTGAAAAGCTGGACGTTGCATGATGGCAGGCTCTCGCGTGCGTGCGTGCGTGTGTGCGTGCGTGCGTGCGTGCGTACATACACAGTAGTGGTGAATGATGTGTCATTGACAGTGAATGCACAAAGAAAAGCAGCCTATACGGAAATAATTCACAAGAAATCTATAGTACTGCAAATCCAGACAAACATGACCTTGTAGAGAAATGTTTTAGGTCTCCCAGTGATGTTAAAAAAGCTTATTTTCATGGCTATTTTTTTTTTTTTGCAATTTATACAATATAAAATGTAGGCATAAATTTAGCAAGCATAATAATCCTGAGCGATTTACAGTAAACACATGGTCAAATACATAAAGAAATAGTCTACTAACAGTATCTATATAATTAAACTATATGCGTATACACTATAGAGTGCTACTGTGTGTCTCCATCCTACCATGTGCTATCTAATTTACATAAGTTGAACCTTTGCATACAGTACGCCTGTAAGGTCAATACATCAGATACATAGAAAGAATAATAGGATCATAATTAACCCATTTAGTCCTGATATCAGATTCTAAAAAAATGTCTTCTAAATCAGGATGTTTCTATATATGTCAGTGGTTCTCAAACTATTTAATGTCAAGGAGCCCTAGAATTATTATTATCATATGTATTTGGCCGCCGACCCCCATCTCACAATATGTTGTTCCAGGGACCCCCCCCAATGGTAATCCAGTCTCTCAGTGTGCCGCGGGTTCGACTCCCGATCCCGACGGCCTTTACTGCATCTCTCTCTCCCCATTTCCTGTCAGCCTACTGTCTGTCCCTAGCTCCATAAAATATATAAAATAAAGGCGAAACATAAAAAAATATATATATATTATATATCCTGAAATGGTAGGCCTACTTATCGTTGGTATTCAAAGGCTATACTCACCTTTTTATCATTATCTAGCTGACCATTTAATTGATTTGGAGATGAACTATAACATCTGTGGGTTTGACTATACTAACTACACTGATAAAGACAGCATAACGATGAAGGACATTGATGAAGACTTTTCGCCGTGGCGAGTTGGTAAACTGGCGAGTTCTCCCATATCCATCACAATTACTACATAATCGCAGTTATTTTTGCATAATGGCCACAATCGTTTCCTTGTTGAGAAAGGTTTTAAACATTTTCTATAAGTGACAGCTCTAGCAGTGTGTGGAGAGTGTAGGAGGACCTCATTTGCATATAGTTTTGAGTGCACTGTTTGGCAGTTCAGTTTAAACTCATTTTGTTTGGAAATCATTTTAAACAAAGGAGTGCATTTCCACGTCACTCAATTTGACAAAATAAATATATGTTGGAAAAGAAGCCGCTTCAGTTCCTCCCACGACTCCTCACTACAGTTACTGTTATAACATTCAAACAGTTCCTCCCACGACTCCTCACTACAGTTACTGTTATAACATTAAAACAGTTCCTCCCACGACTCCTCACTACAGTTACTGTTATAACATTAAAACAGTTCCTCCCACGACTCCTCACTACAGTTACTGTTATAACATTCAAACAGTTCCTCCCACGACTCCTCACTACAGTTACTGTTATAACATTAAAACAGTTCCTCCCACGACTCCTCACTACAGTTACTGTTATAACATTAAAACAGTTCCTCCCACGACTCCTCACTACAGTTACTGTTATAACATTAAAACAGTTCCTCCCACGACTCCTCACTACAGTTACTGTTATAACATTAAAACAGTTCCTCCCACGACTCCTCACTACAGTTACTGTTATAACATTAAAACAGTTCCTCCCACGACTCCTCACTACAGTTACTGTTATAACATTAAAACAGTTCCTCCCACGACTCCTCACTACAGTTACTGTTATAACATTAAAACAGTTCCTCCCACGACTCCTCACTACAGTTACTGTTATAACATTAAAACAGTTCCTCCCACGACTCCTCACTACAGTTACTGTTATAACATTAAAACAGTTCCTCCCACGACTCCTCACTACAGTTACTGTTATAACATTAAAACAGTTCCTCCCACGACTCCTCACTACAGTTACTGTTATAACATTAAAACAGTTCCTCCCACGACTCCTCACTACAGTTACTGTTATAACATTAAAACAGTTCCTCCCACGACTCCTCACTACAGTTACTGTTATAACATTAAAACAGTTCCTCCCACGACTCCTCACTACAGTTACTGTTATAACATTAAAACAGTTCCTCCCACGACTCCTCACTACAGTTACTGTTATAACATTAAAACGACTCCTCACTACAGTTACTGTTATAACATAACATAACATAACAACGACTCCTCACTACAGTTACTGTTATAACATAACATAACATAACAACGACTCCTCACTACAGTTACTGTTATAACATAACATAACATAACAACGACTCCTCACTACAGTTACTGTTATAACATTAAAACATCTCCACGACTCCTCACTACAGTTACTGTTATAACATTAAAACATCTCCACGACTCCTCACTACAGTTACTGTTATAACATTAAAACATCTCCACGACTCCTCACTACAGTTACTGTTATAACATTAAAACAGTTCCTCCCACGACTCCTCACTACAGTTACTGTTATAACATTCAAACAGTTCCTCCCACGACTCCTCACTACAGTTACTGTTATAACGACTCCTCACTACAGTTACTGTTATAACATTAAAGACTCCTCACTACAGTTACTGTTATAACATTAAAGACTCCTCACTACAGTTACTGTTATAACATTAAAGACTCCTCACTACAGTTACTGTTATAACATTAAAGACTCCTCACTACAGTTACTGTTATAACATTAAAGACTCCTCACTACAGTTACTGTTATAACATTAAAGACTCCTCACTACAGTTACTGTTATAACATTAAAGACTCCTCACTACAGTTACTGCTATAACATTAAAGACTCCTCACTACAGTTACTGTTATAACATTAAAGACTCCTCACTACAGTTACTGTTATAACATTAAAGACTCCTCCCTACAGTTACTGTTATAACATTAAAGACTCCTCACTACAGTTACTGTTATAACATTAAAGACTCCTCACTACAGTTACTGTTATAACATTAAAGACTCCTCACTACAGTTACTGTTATAACATTAAAGACTCCTCACTACAGTTACTGTTATAACATTAAAGACTCCTCACTACAGTTACTGTTATAACATTAAAGACTCCTCACTACAGTTACTGTTATAACATTAAAGACTCCTCACTACAGTTACTGTTATAACATTAAAGACTCCTCACTACAGTTACTGTTATAACATTAAAGACTCCTCACTACAGTTACTGTTATAACATTAAAGACTCCTCACTACAGTTACTGTTATAACATTAAAACCTTTAGGCCTGACGTCGACATTGATAAAATGTCTTCTAAATCCTGACAGTTTCTGTCAGGATGTGCACCACATTTTCACATTTTCTTTCAATAATAATAGCAGACCTACAAGCTCTTATAGCGCGCCACTCGGTGACCTTGCAGGCTCATGCGAAGGCTGTAATTTAGCATGTTATGTAGACATGATGCCATGAGGTCAATATTGATCTGCTATCCTGTACTGTATACAGCTTCAATGTACGGACATTAATACTGCTAGACTGATGATATAGGTTCTTGGTTCAACCCATTCCAGACGGGAACCCCTTTTGGTTGTTTTAAGCATTCTGTCATGCTTTAGCTATTGAAAAACAGCAGATCTACAAGCTCATAGAGCGGCACCGAGTGCCGCGCTATGAGCTTGTATAGGTCTGCTATATATTTTTTTAATCGTGAAAATGTGGCACAAATCTAGTACTAGTATTATGTCAGAGCAAACGTTTTTAACTCAACTCTTTGCTTCTAATGAGACTTTAAACTAGTGACTGGAAGCAGAAAGTAGTCATGACCATGTTTATTAAGGTAATACAGTCTAGGTGAAGTTGGGCCCAAATACATGGACTTCTATGGGGCTATGTTTTTTTTTGGGTCCAATGACAGCGCCACAACAGGCCATTATATGAACTTTCAGGAAAATCCCGATTTCCTCAGTGGCTTCACAAAATATCTGTCTGACTGGCTGCCCCCTGGCCTACAGTATACACACTGGCAGCACGTGGGCTATGTATGAGAAACACATCAGTGCATTCTGGGGTGACATTCATGTCAAGTTGTGTCTGTCATCTAACAGTAAACCATTATCCTCTCTGAGCCTTTCTTTGATCCAAAAAACACGCCGTTCATTTGAATTGTTTGTCGCGTGTTTGTGTGGCGTGGCGTGTGTGCGTGGCGTGTGTGCGTGGCGTGTGTGCGTGGCGTGTGTGCGTGGCGTGTGTGCGTGGCGTGTGTGCGTGGCGTGTGTGCATAGTGTGTGTAGCCATGGGTGTATATAAAAAAAATACTAAAGAATATAGTTGAAAGCTTTTTCTACAAACTCATGAATAATGAATGGGAGACACAGGAGGACTTAACCCATTCTGAACGGGGACCCATTTTGGTGTTATAGCATCATGTTCTACTTTAGCTATTGAAAAATAGCAGACCTACAAGCTCATAGCGCGCCACCGAGTGGCGCGCTATGAGCTTGTAGGTCTGCTATTTTTGAAAAATCGAAGAACGACTGACATTTTTTAGAATCTGATCTCAGGTCAGAATGGGTTATAATCAGACCAGTGTGTGTCCAGTGGAAACCTCGTATGAATCTGATCTCAGGTCAGAATGGGTTAATGAGGACAGAATGCAGAAGAAGAGTGCTTTTAGTCTCTCTCTCTCTCTCTTTATCTCGACCGTAGCCTTTTTATAATAACGTCAACAGAGAAGGAGCCGCAATAACAATGAGCTTCATGCAGAATATAAGCTATATGCCACTGTGATATAGAGATATGTCTGTGCTCTGTAGTTTTAATTTAGTTTTAGTCACATTTTAGTCAGCTGGTGTTATAGTACTTTATTGTCAGTTCACACTGACATTTGAATTCAAAATTCCCTGGAACAACATATTTTCAGATGGGGGGGTCCCTGGAACAACATATTTTCAGATGGGGGGGTCCCTGGAACAACATATTTTCAGATGGGGGGGTCCCTGGAACAACATATTTTCAGATGGGGGGTCCCTGGAACAACATATTTTCAGATGGGGGGGTCCCTGGAACAACATATTTTCAGATGGGGGGGTCCCTGGAACAACATATTTTCAGATGGGGGGTCCCTGGAACAACATCTTTTCAGATGGGGGGGGTCCCTGGAACAACATATTTTCAGATGGGGGGGTCCCTGGAACAACATATTTTCAGATGGGGGGTCCCTGGAACAACATATTTTCAGATGGGGGGGTCCCTGGAACAACATATTTTCAGATGGGGGGGTCCCTGGAACAACATATTTTCAGATGGAGGACAGCGGCCAAATACATGCATTTTTGGGGGTCCTTGACCTGAAAGTGTATGAGAACCACTGACATATAGAACCACTGACATATAGAACCACTGACATATAGAACCACTGACATATAGAAACACTGACATATAGAAACACTGACATATAGAAACACTGACATATAGAACCACTGACATATAGAACCACTGACATATAGAACCACTGACATATAGAACCACTGACACAACCACTGATATATAGAACCACTGACATATAGAACCACTGACACATAGAACCACTGACATATAGAACCACTGACATATAGAAACACTGACATATAGAACCACTGACATATAGAACCACTGACACAACCACTGACATATAGAACCACTGACACAACCACTGACATATAGAACCACTGACATATAGAACCACTGACATATAGAACCACTGACACATAGAACCACTGACACATAAAACCACTGACATATAGAACCACTGACATATAGAACCACTGACATATATAACCACTGACACATAGAACCACTGACACATAGAACCACTGACACATAGAAACACTGACATATAGAAACACTGACATATAGAACCACTGACACATAGAACCACTGACACATAGAACCACTGACACATAGAACCACTGACACATAGAAACACTGACACATAGAACCACTGACACATAGAACCACTGACATATAGAACCACTGACACATAGAAAAACATGGGTTTTTAAAGAAAACTGTCAGGATTTATAAGACATTTGTAGAATGGTCCTCAGGTCTAAACGGGTCTATAATTGGACCTGAGTTCAGTTGTGAGCTACAGTTATACATATAGTTACATATACATATACATCAATACCGATCAATAACATATGGAGCTAATATTGATTAGTCATTTTTAGGCATGATGCCCGGCAGCTTTGTTCCACATTGGACTATTACAGACAGAACCTTTATGACTAATAGTGTCTGCTTATTATTACCTTATCTTAGTTTATCTTCTTCTTAGTATTATAATTATTGTCACCTCACAACATTGCATTTACAATAAAACCTCGATTGGCTTCATTCTTAAAGGTCTGGCGACATTTAACCTATTCAGGCGTGACGTTGACGTTTAACAAATGTCTTCAAAATCCTGACAGTTTTCTGAAAAGTCTCATGTTTCTGTATCAGTGGTGCTCCATATTTCATGTCAAGGACCCCAAAATTATATGTATTTGGCCTCCGCCCCCCCCCCCCCCCATCTGAAAATATGTTGTTCCAGGGACCCCCCCCCCCCCCCCCACTGACATATAGAACCACTGACATATAGAACCACTGACATATAGAACCACTGACACATAGAACCACTGACACAACCACTGACATATAGAACCACTGACATATAGAACCACTGACATATAGAACCACTGACACAACCACTGACATATAGAACCACTGACATATAGAACCACTGACATATAGAAACACTGACATATAGAACCACTGACATATAGAACCACTGACATATAGAACCACTGACATATAGAACCACTGACATATAGAACCACTGACATATAGAACCACTGACATATAGAAACACTGACATATAGAACCACTGACATATAGAACCACTGACATATAGAACCACTGACATATAGAACCACTGACATATAGAACCACTGACATATAGAACCACTGACATATAGAACCACTGACATATAGAAACACTGACATATAGAACCACTGACATATAGAACCACTGACATATAGAACCACTGACATAACCACTGACATATAGAACCACTGACATAACCACTGACATATAGAACCACTGACACATAGAACCACTGACATATAGAACCACTGACATATAGAACCACTGACATATAGAACCACTGACATATAGAACCACTGACATATAGAACCACTGACATATAGAACCACTGACATATAGAACCACTGACACATAGAACCACTGACATATAGAACCACTGACACATAGAACCACTGACATATAGAACCACTGACATATAGAACCACTGACACAGAACCACTGACATATAGAACCACTGACATATAGAACCACTGACACATAGAACCACTGACATATAGAACCACTGACACATAGAACCACTGACATATAGAACCACTGACACATAGAAAAACATGGGTTTTTAAAGAAAACTGTCAGGATTTATAAGACATTTGTAGAATGGTCCTCAGGTCTAAACGGGTCTATAATTGGACCTGAGTTCAGTTGTGAGCTACAGTTATACATATAGTTACATATACATATACATATATATATATATATATATATATATATATATATATATATATATATATATATATATTATACATAATACATATACAGTTATACTGTGGTATAGATCGTCTTTTTAAAAAAACAGTTTTAGGTTTTTTGGGACATAATGGTTAATTTCCACCCGACCGTCAGAGACGATGCGATGCTATAGTGAGACCGAACACAATGATAACCAGAGACAGACTGGTTTGGCTGTGAAGCTCAAATCAATACCGATCAATAACATATGGAGCTAATATTGATTAGTCATTTTTAGGCATGATGCCCGGCAGCTTTGTTCCACATTGGACTATACAGACAGAACCTTTATGACTAATAGTGTCTGCTTATTATTACCTTATCTTAGTTTATCTTCTGTCACCTCACAACATTGCATTTACAATAAAACCTTGATTGGCTTCATTCTTAAAGGTCTGGCGACATTTAACCTATTCAGGCGTGACGTTGACATTTATAAAATGTCTTCTAAATCCTGACAGTTTTCTGAAAAGTCTCATGTTTCTGTATCAGTGGTGCTCCATATTTCATGTCAAGGACCCCAAAATTATATGTATTTGGCCTCCGCCCCCCCCATCTGAAAATATGTTGTTCCAGGGACCCCCCCCCCCCCCCCAGAAGCAAAGACTTGAGTTAAAAATGTTCACTCTGAAAGAATATATAGATTTGTGCCACATTTTCACGATTTTTCAAAAATAGCAGATCTACAAGCTCATATGAGCTTGATCTACAAGCTCATATGAGCTTGTAGATCTGCTATTTTCCAATAGCTAAAGCACGACATGACACCAAAATGGGTTAACCGTGGTGTCCCAGTAAATTATTAGATAGTTTTTCTTCCCACAATGTCACACACTGAAGATGCTTTGATGCAATACCTAATGAGATGAGCTTACAGTACATCAGCTCTTCTTGCTATGTTCTTTGTCATAATGAAGACGTACAGTATATACTATCACTGTCGGGTGGAAACCTATACGTATAAAAACCATTACTTTTTCAGAAAATCGTGCATGCACGCATGCGAATACTCGCAGGGGGAATCTATGCAATTTAACACTCCATTAGCACGTTCCTCGCTAAATTCTCACTATACACCACCATCAAGACATTAGCACAGTTGAGGGTGTGTGTGTGTGTGTGTGTGTGTGTGTGTGTGTGTGTGTGTGTGCATGCGTGCGACGTGTGACTATGTTCACACAGTAGTGTTGCCAAGCAAGGGGGGAATGGGTGTCCCCCTACCTCTGCTTTTGATGGTTACGCACCAGCCAGTGTTGTTTTCGTCGACTAAAATAAGACGAAAAATGTTCGTCGACTACCTTTTTTCACGGACAAAAACGAAATAGAAACTAAATGAAAACTAAGCTATGATGGCTAAAACTAAGACTAAATATACTGACAATTTTCGTCAAGAAATTAAAACTAGACTAAAATGGACTAGTAGACAAGAGATCCAGTATAAATAAATTTACACTTGGTTGCATGCTGAAAATAGTCGATCTACAAGCCCACAACGCGTCGCGCTGCGACGCGTTGTGGGCTTGTAGATTGTAATTGTAATTTGTAGTGCGTTGTTACAAATAAAAAAATTCTGTCTCCGCTTTTGATATCTGGTCATTCATGTTTATGGTACAGTATATGTCCGGTATGTCTTATCACTGCTTCTGGACAGGCTGACCTTTATAATAATTATGACTGCATGGCGGTCATAACTAGGTCAAGTGCAACGGTTACGGTAAGGTGGTGAGTCTTTAGATCATGGCGGAGAATTGGGAGTGAGACTGCAGTTCTGACTGCAACGGGGAATTTGTTCCGCCGTTTGGGAGCAAGACGAGAGAGGCGTCTATAGGGCGCGTGGAGCGTTGTCCAGGGTGTTTTAGAGAAGGGAGAAGAGTCTGGGACGTGTGGAGCGTTGTCCAGGGTGTTTTAGGGAAGGGAGAAGAGTCTGGGACGCGTGGAGCGTTGTCCAGGGTGTTTTAGGGAAGGGAGAAGAGTCTGGGACGTGTGGAGCGTTGTCCAGGGTGTTTTAAAGAAGGGAGAAGAGTCTGGGACGCGTGGAGCGTTGTCCAGGGTGTTTTAGAGAAGGGAGAAGAGTCTGGGACGTGTGGAGCGTTGTCCAGGGTGTTTTAGAGAAGGGAGAAGAGTCTAGGACGTGTGGAGCGTTGTCCAGGGTGTTTTGGGAAGGGAGAAGAGTCTGGGACGTGTGGAGCGTTGTCCAGGGTGTTTTAGAGAAGGGAGGAGAGTCTGGGACGTGTGGAGTGTTGTCCAGGGTGTTTTAGAGAAGGGAGAAGAGTCTGGGACGTGTGGAGCGTTGTCCAGGGTGTTTTAGGGAAGGGAGAAGAGTCTGGGACGTGTGGAGCGTTGTCCAGGGTGTTTTAGAGAAGGGAGGAGAGTCTGGGACGTGTGGAGCGTTGTCCAGGGTGTTTTAGGGAAGGTTCAGCCAGATTCCTGTGCGATCTGAGTGAGCGGGAGGGGTTGTATATATAGGATTGGATCATGCTTGAAGACATGGGGGTGCCATGCCTTTGGTTGCTTTATGTTATGTTGATATGTTTATGTCAGAGACCGTCGCAGATAAGAAAAAATGACAAAAGTATTACAAAACATGACAAAATAATTGTACTCATGTACAAATACACAACAAAGACAGCCTAAAAACCTTGAAATGACAGTTATATACAGTGAGGGAGACGGACAGACTGAACTCACACACATGTACAGTACAGCCAATTAAGACACATAACTATAAACGAGGAAAGATGCAGCAGGCCAGAACGAGAGGGAAGCTGGTAGTTGGCACAATGAAAACATTGTGTTTCGAGTTGTGTTGGTACATGCACTGTGTTTATGGCTGGTCTATCTGGGACGAGGCCAGACGAATAGAGTACACACACACACACGCACACACACACACACACACACACACACACACACACACACACACACATACACGCACACGCACACACTCATCCGAAAACAGTTGGCCGGGTGCAGTTCAGAAAAGGTTCTTTGTTTGTGTTGAATATTTCCTCCCACATTCTGGCTGTGCCATCACACACACAGGCACAGAAATGTTTCAAGCTAATTTCAGACATTTTCTAGACTAGCGAAAATAACAGGTCAACAACAAAGCGCATCACATCACGTGCCACAACGTGTCGTGCAGTGAGTGTGTATAGATCTGCTATTTTCTCTCTTATAGTTTGGTATTTTACAAAAGGGCCTGACACCGTCCATCTCTCCTCTCCAGCCCCCCAGACCTCCAGTCTAGATTTGCGTGCGTGCGGTGCGTATAGTTGCGTACCCAACCCTACTGTAGCAATATTTTTTTATGTTTTACAAATGTTAAATCTATACGTGATCTTCATGATTATTGTAAATACATACATTATTCAAATTAATCGAATAGTTAATGGAAATACAAGGTAATAAATAGGCATGCGGAATACATTATAATGCTCAACATATATTGTATTCCTTTGTTTGTTGTTGGTGCTGCTGCATAATTGTAGCATATACATGTAGCCTTTTTCAAACAACACTTTTTTATTTATTTTTTTATCCCACGATTTTGTAACCCATTTTTCACCCCTGTGTCAATGATCAAATGTGATCCTGGGCTCTACACACCCTCCACCAACCTAGTCCCCATATATGGGGGACAAGGGGAGACCAACCTAGTCCCCATATATGGGGGACAAGGGGAGAGCAACGGACTTGAACTCATGCTTCCTTCATGCCTGAGTGTCCAAGTTGCTCCTTTACACCTGACAGGGGGGGAGTTTCCCTGGTTGGACGTAGCGCGTGGAAGGAACACGTTATTCCAACCAGTTCCTTTCCCCTCCATCAGGCGCCCCGGCTGGCCAGGGGGAGGCAGTTTAGTGACCATGCAGGACACTTTGTTAATGACTAATTGTTATACATATGGGGGGTTATACATAAGTGCCCCCTTTTTGAAAAAAGTATGCCCCCCCTGCTGAGTTGTGCCTGGAGCCGGCACTGTCTGGCGGAGACACACCTGTCGCTTTCAAATGACATCTCTTCTCAACACTCTCACATTATTATAGACTACAGTAGAGCTCTTTAGCACTCACTGTACAACAGCATCACTCACGTCCTCTTTCTGCATTTAAATAAATATGTTGACGAGTTTCAGTTTCCTCGAGCGCACCAGTCTGGTAAAAAAGAGAAGAAAAGTGTAGGATTGTGACACTACTAATGTGTCTATGTGTGGAATGTTACAGTCACTCAGAGAGAGAGAGAGAGAGAGAGAGAGAGAGAGAGAGAGAGAGAGAGAGAGAGAGAGAGAGAGAGAGAGAGAGAGAGAGAGAGAGAGAGAGAGAGAGAGACAGAGAGAGAGAGAGAGAGAGAGAGAGAGAGACACAGAGAGAGAGAGAGAGAGAGAGAGACAGAGAGAGAGAGAGAGAGAGAGAGAGAGAGAGAGAGAGAGAGAGAGAGAGAGAGAGACAGAGAGAGAGAGAGAGAGAGAGAGAGAAAGAGAGCACACTGCTGACTTAATGGCTTCCTCTGTGAGCTGCTCTAAGTGCTGACACACAAACACCCACTCATGCAAGGCCAACCAACACACACACACACACACACACACACACACACACACACACACACACACACACACACACACACACACACACACGCGCGCTCCCATCGACCCGTGCCTTGGATTGGAGCTGAATGGAAGGTCGTGGAATGGAAGTCCCTCACCTCAAAGCGGAGCAGCTATTGAGTTGATCAATCAGCTGTGACCTCACAACAGATCAGCATATTGATCATGCTAATCCCCCCCTCCCCCCCCACACACACACACACACACACATACACACACACACACACACACACACACACACACATACACACACACATACACACACACACACACACACACACACACACACACACACACACACACACACACACACACACACACACACACACACACACACACACACACACACACACTGCTAGAATAGCTTGTTCTTTCACCGCATCATCATCATAACCAACCCTATACTGCAGAGGTGGCTCTCAATAGTGAGGGTCCGGGGGGGGGGGGGGGGGGGGGGTCCCCACGGCTAAATTAGTTAATCGATGTCGAGCTATCAATTACTCATCCCCCCCCCCCCCCCACCCCTCGTCAGGGAATGTTCCATTTTTAATCAATGAAGGGTGGCTCCACTGCCCGCGTATAGCGTTGCGTTGCGTAGCGTTGCGTTGCGTTGCTTTGCGCTGCGTTGCGTTGCGTTGCGTAGCGTAGCGTCGCGTTGCGTCGCGTAGCGTTGCGTCACTGCATTACATTTTTTGCGCGGTGAACACTGTAATAACATAACTGTAGCAGTGTAACATCATTGTAACAACACTCACCGGTCTGCCGGGGCCACAGGCCGGGGAGAGGCAGGGAGCCAAATCTGTACCTCTCCCCCACCAACGTTCTGAGGAGGGCTCCAGACAAGGGCTCCAGACAAGGGCTCCAGGCATCGTTTTCCTTTAAAAAATAAACAAAGAAAAAAGGATTAGACCTGAGGACAATTCTACAAGTGCCTTCTAAATCCTGACAGTTTTCGTGAAAAAACTCATGTTTCTATGTCAGTGGTTCTCAAACATTTTCATGTCAAGGACCCTCATCTGAAAAGATGCTGTTCCAAGGACCCGCCTGTTGATTTCCTCGAGTAAAACTAAGACGAAAAATATTATATAAAACTAAATGAGAACTAAGCTAAGAGGACTAAAACTGAGACTAAATTAATATATTGACAAATCGTCAACTAGAATAAAATGTTAGGAAGGGACTATAGTGGACAAGAGATCCAGTATACCACATTGTACACTTGCTGCGACGCGTTGTGAGCTTGTAGATCTGCTATTTGCAGTAAGTGTAAAATCAGCCATTATACGTCGACATCAAGACCCGCCAACATACATTTTAGTCGACTGAATCAACTGTAGATTTAGGTCGACTAAAATCTCATGATATCTAGTCGACTAAAACTAGACGAAAACACGAAAACATTCCATGTCACTAAAATGTGACTAAAACTAAATGTAAACTATTCAAAAGACTATGATGAATAAATAAAAATTGCTGCCAAAAACAACAGTGATTCTGAGCCAATGGTTTGATGAGCGGCACAGTCTCCAGGTTGGAGTCTCCATTGAATCTGATCCTCCTCCAATAGCTGACCTATAAGTATTAACCCATTCTGACCTGAGATCAGATTCATACGAGGTTTCCACTGGACACACACTGGTCTGATGAACCCATTCTGACCTGAGATCAGATTAAAAAAAAATGTCAGTCGTTCTTCGATTTTTCAAAAATAGCAGACCTACAAGCTCGTAGCGCGCCACTCGGTGGCGCGATATGAGCTTGTAGATCTGCTATTTTTCAATAGCTAAAGCATAACATGATGCTAACACCAAAATGGGTGCCCGGTCAGAATGGGTTAAAGGTATATTCAGTGATTTCACTCAAAAAAACGTAGGTTTCGTTTTTGCCTCATGGGACCCAAGCTTTCATCCAATCAGGATAGAGAACCAAAAACGAAACCTAAGGTTTTTTGACCCCCAGGGGTTAACTGCAGGGGACAGGGAGGAACTCCTTATATGGTCAGCACACTCTATAGTAGAGAGGATTATCACAACAAAACTAAAAAAATAAGTAATATTTGAATTAAGTGAAATCACTGAATATACCTTTAAGCTCACAACAAGGTGTGACACGATTGGTTCATGCGGTTCAATTAATTCGTCATCATGAGTGTCACTTCCTGCCAGCCTTCATGGCGTCAACGCATGGATTTATCGGACGATCGGTGGATGCCAATAATGTAGCGTTTACCATTTCCACTCAGGCAGCCAATATACCGACCCACAAGCTCATTAATCACTTCCAACCTGGCATCCCAGCCGCCTTTTGGACATGTAGGCCAAAATGGCAAAGAAATAGCATTTTTTGAGGGGCGCTATAGCCCCGCCTGTGTCCAGCTTTTGAATGTTTGTGTAAACAGTAAACACAAACGTTGCCCTAAACGCAAACCGTTGATAATCAATGGCCAGCTTTGAGCTTTGTTTGTCCCAATTACACCCACACATTTAAATGTTTGCTGTGAAAGAATATATGTTCAAAGATTTGTGCCACATTTTCACGATTTTTCAAAAAATAGCAGATCTACCAGCTCATAGCGCGGCACTCGGTGCCACGCTATGAGCTTTGTAGATCTGCTATGAGTGCCACGCTATGAGCATGTACTTGTAGATCTGCTATTTTTCAATAGCTAAACTATAACATAATGCTTAAAACACCAAAAGGGGTTCCCGTCCAGAATGGGTTAAATGTCTCCAAAGAGACATACATTAGTATTATTCATAGTACATTCTCATTATCAGTGATATTCTCATAGGAAAATAATGCAAAACCAAGTGTTTTGACAAAACGGGGTATATCTTCCATTTTGTTGTGGACAAAATGGGGTTTCTGCACGAGCACGATAATAACTCCCCAGTTTGTAAAAACCTGCCGGTTGGCGAGTACCGAGTAGTGAGGAGCTATACCGCTGGGCCTGATGCAATCTGGGCCACATCATTAGTTAACCCATTCTGACCTGAGATCAGATTCTAAAAAATGTCTTCTACATCCTGACAGTTTTCCATTCTGACCTGAGATCAGGTTTTTTTTTTTAAAAGTCTTCTATGTCAGTCGTTCTTCGATTTGTCAAAAATAGCAGACCTACAAGCTCGTAGCGCGCCACTCGGTGGCGCGCTACGAGCTTGTAGATCTGCTATTTTTTCAATAGCTATAAAGCACAACACAATGCTAACACCCCAAAAGGGGTTCCCGCCTAAGATGGGTTAATGTTTGAACCTCCAGTCTGAGTCCCTGAGAGATGTGATGTCATCTATCATGTTCAACATGATTGTAGAACCCACAATTTACAACTGCAGCGCAAACCCTGGATACTGTATATGCCTACACTTTGAAGAAGAAGGAACAAGCTCATCTCCCGTTGGTTGAAGAAGAAGGAACAAGCTCATCTCCCGTTGGTTGGAAGAAGGAACAAGCTCATCTCCCGTTGGTTGGAAGAAGGAACAAGCTCATCTCCCGTTGGTTGAAGAAGGAACAAGCTCATCTCCCGTTGGTTGAAGAAGAAGAACAAGCTCATCTCCCGTTGGTAGAAGAAGGAACAAGCTCATCTCCCGTTGGTAGAAGAAGGAACAAGCTCATCTCCCGTTGGTAGAAGAAGAAGGAACAAGCTCATCTCCCGTTGGTTGAAGAAGAAGAACAAGCTCATCTCCCGTTGGTAGAAGAAGGAACAAGCTCATCTCCCGTTGGTTGAAGAAGAAGGAACAAGCTCATCTCCCGTTGGTTGAAGAAGAAGGAACAAGCTCATCTCCCGTTGGTTGAAGAAGAAGGAACAAGCTCATCTCCCGTTGGTTGAAGAAGAAGGAACAAGCTCATCTCCCGTTGGTTGAAGAAGGAACAAGCTCATCTCCCGTTGGTAGAAGAAGGAACAAGCTCATCTCCCGTTGGTAGAAGAAGGAACAAGCTCATCTCCCGTTGGTTGGAAGAAGGAACAAGCTCATCTCCCGTTGGTTGAAGAAGAAGGAACAAGCTCATCTCCCGTTGGTTGAAGAAGAAGGAACAAGCTCATCTCCCGTTGGTTGAAGAAGAAGGAACAAGCTCATCTCCCGTTGGTTGAAGAAGGAACAAGCTCATCTCCCGTTGGTAGAAGAAGGAACAAGCTCATCTCCCGTTGGTAGAAGAAGGAACAAGCTCATCTCCCGTTGGTTGGAAGAAGGAACAAGCTCATCTCCCGTTGGTTGAAGAAGGAACAAGCTCATCTCCCGTTGGTAGAAGAAGGAACAAGCTCATCTCCCGTTGGTTGAAGAAGGAACAAGCTCATCTCCCGTTGGTTGGAAGAAGGAACAAGCTCATCTCCCGTTGGTAGAAGAAGGAACAAGCTCATCTCCCGTTGGTAGAAGAAGGAACAAGCTCATCTCCCGTTGGTTGGAAGAAGGAACAAGCTCATCTCCCGTTGGTAGAAGAAGGAACAAGCTCATCTCCCGTTGGTAGAAGAAGGAACAAGCTCATCTCCCGTTGGTTGGAAGAAGGAACAAGCTCATCTCCCGTTGGTTGAAGAAGAAGGAACAAGCTCATCTCCCGTTGGTTGAAGAAGAAGGAACAAGCTCATCTCCCGTTGGTAGAAGAAGGAACAAGCTCATCTCCCGTTGGTAGAAGAAGGAACAAGCTCATCTCCCGTTGGTAGAAGAAGGAACAAGCTCATCTCCCGTTGGTTGGAAGAAGGAACAAGCTCATCTCCCGTTGGTAGAAGAAGGAACAAGCTCATCTCCCGTTGGTAGAAGAAGGAACAAGCTCATCTCCCGTTGGTTGGAAGAAGGAACAAGCTCATCTCCCGTTGGTTGGAAGAAGGAACAAGCTCATCTCCCGTTGGTTGGAAGAAGGAACAAGCTCATCTCCCGTTGGTTGGAAGAAGGAACAAGCTCATCTCCCGTTGGTTGGAAGAAGGAACAAGCTCATCTCCCGTTGGTTGCAATTAATGTGCGCCAAAACCCCCCCAAGGCACACATGGACTTGTCTCATTGTTATGGAGAGAAAAACACACCCTGCTTTTTGTTACATTATGAAATCTAGATATTCTCTCTCTCTCTCTCTCTCAATCTCTCTCTCACACATACACGTACACGCATGTTGGTATTGACGGTATACAGTCAGATGATGGTGGATCAATTTGACCCCGTCCATATAAATAGGTCATTTGACACAGACAGCCCAGCAAGCCAAATTACGTCATGATGAAGTCCTCCGGTGACTCTGGTGACGTTCAGGACTAGAGGCCAGATCTTTACGTTCAGGACTAGGCCAGATCTTTACGTTCAGGACTAGAGGCCAGATCTTTACGTTCAGGACTAGGCCAGATCTTTACGTTCAGGACTAGAGGCCAGATCTTTACGTTCAGGACTAGAGGCCAGATCACAGCCCATATGTGGCATAAAAAAATGGAAAAAATGAGCAACATGATAAATCTAAGGAAAGGCTTTAGTGTACAAATATATGTTAGTGATTTGAAAGTTAGTAGAGGAGACTGAACAAACAGTCAAAAAGGACACGTACATCAATACATAATTATACAGTATAGGCTGGGTGCTGGATCAAAATGAAGTCATAATAAAAAAATCTATAAAAATCATATAAAAAAAAGTCTACTCATTCCTTGAAGGTCTGAGGAAGGGCTGCGGTCCCGAAACGTTACTGAATTAACCCATTCTGACCGGGCACCCATTTTGGTGTTGGCATCATGTTATGCTTTAGCTATTGAAAAATAGCAGATCTACAAGCTCATATCGCGCCACCGAGTGGCGCGATACGAGCTTGTAGGTCTGCTATTTTTGAAAAATCGAAGAACGACTGACATTTTTCTAGAATCTGATCTCAGGTCAGAATGGATTAATCAGACCAGTGTGTGTCCTAGTGGTAACCTCGTATGAATCTGATCTCAGGTCAGAATGGGTTAAAGTAAAGATACTATCTTTGAAAGTTGACAGTGAGTTTAGCTTCATGGCCAAGTTGGCAGCCCGACAGAGTGCATGTCTGGTTGTTTTTGTCTTGCCCCTGGGGGACTCCATACCTCCTTTTATTCTGTGTAGAAGCAGTTCCTCAACAACAACACCGTATATTTAGGGCAGTGGTGCTGAGTCTGACACATTTTGTCTGTTAGCAGAATCTGCCTCCAGAGATTAGAATCTATTAGTTATACTGTATACATTTAACCCATTTAGGCCTGACGTCGAAATAAAATAAACGTTCGCTCTGAAAGAATATATACCTATTACCTATAATATACCTATAAGATTTGTGCCGCATTTTTTAACGATTTTTCAAAAATAGCAGAACTACAAGTTCATAGCGCGCCACTCGGTGGCGCACTATGAGCTTGTAGGTCTGCTATTTTCCAATAGCTAAAGCATAACAGAATGCTTGAAACACCAAAAGGGGTTCCCACTTCCCGCCCAAACTGGGCTAAAGATGGAGTATTATTATTATTATATAAGGAGGAAGATTTGTTTCCAAAATGCACTCTGAGAGAGTGAACCAAATGGACAGATGGTCCATTTGGTTCCATTCGTTACACTCTCAGAGTTACAGACCTGTTATGGTCATTCAAGGCTCCATTGATCCAACAGGATCAACGGTCCCTTTAGCCTGTGATTATTATTATTACAGAACCAGTGTGTGGTTTTCAAGCCAGCCATGGTAAAAGTACAAGGAGGTACTTCGTAAAAAAGCTATCAAGATAGCAAACGACCTCCTCTCATCCACTCTGCAGGGAGTTTGAACTACTTCCCTCTGGTAGACGGTACAAAGTACCAAGAGCTAACCGTAACTTTTTTTTAAATTCTTTCATACCAAATGCCATTAAGGCAGTAAAATGATACCATGTCTCGCTAGATTTGTTTGTTTTCCAATTTGCCACTGTTGTCCTGCACTTTTTTTGCCATGAGAAAATAATTGTGTTAAGTGTTGTTGTTGTAACCGTTTGTTTTTTACTGTTTGAGACCAAAGACGAATTTCCACACGTGGACAATAAATGAAACTAACTAACTAACTAACTAACTAACTAAACATACTGGTATACCATTGGTTGCTGTTAAATAAGTAAATATAGACTGCTGAGCCCTGATTTACAGTATAGTCACAGGAAGGTGTCCCGTGCCAAAAATAGCCACCATTTTCAGGAGGTATAGTTCATACAGGATCAGTTTTAACCATGCTTAGTTGAGCTAGGCCGAGGCCCCCCCACATCCCGCGTGATTAATAAAGGCCTATAAACAATCTCTTTGCCAAAAATAGCCGATCTACAAGATGTGTGAATGCAAATTTCGTAGAATCGTCATGCCAAAATAGGGACGCTTATGTGGCTAAAAGGTGTTGGTCTAGTGCAAACTGCAAAGTACAAAGATGTTTGTCTCTTTGTTCTTCCAGTTAGACACACAAGTACCTGATGTCAAAACCAGGTGACATCCAACCATAAGCCCACCTACAAGCAGGCACTTGCCACTTACTGTACAATACATGCAATGCAATACATGGTCATCATGTACACCACAACTTTAAACTGGATTAGGTCAAAGCCAAATTACAATTTGTACAAATACATGCATTAGGCTTAATAGAAATGTTATGTAACATATTGTGTTTAGGCAACGTTTTGTGGGATGGAGACTTATCTGTCGCCAGAGATTACACTGCAGTGTAAAGACTGTAAAAGCGCCAACACAATCAATGAATAAGCCAGCTCTAATTTAAAATGTACAAATGTACAGTTTGCTATGAAATGTAGATAAGTGCTTACATCCTCCAAAAAGCACAGTGAGAGGAAAAGGCCTTTATTAGGAAAAAGAAAACTGCTTCAGTGAGTGAGCATGCCCGAGCCCCCACACACACACACACACACACACACACACACACACACACACACACACACACACACACACACACACACACACACACACACACACACACACATATTGACATCCTGCATGGTGCAAGACTTACCTGGCAAGATGAGAAGCTCAGTCTGGTCTGTGTGGAGGTTCAGGTGGAGGGAAGACTTCGACAGTGAGACGCCAGCCAAGGCATGCAGCGATCGGTGTGGTCTTCAACCTGAGTGGCAGAGGGCGAGAACGGGGAAAAACAGTTGGGTTTCATATATATTTCTTTCAGAACCAAAGTTAATTATTTTTGGTGGAAAATGGGCCTGAGAGTGTAAGGCCCTCATTTATCAATCGAGTGTAAAATCTGCCACAGATTCGAGTGCAGGTTTCGTAGAACACCCACGTCGCCACGGCATTTATAAAGTGATCGCAAACAGCTGATCCTTCCTTAGTTTCGTTCTGACGTTAATAAATGTGACGGCTGAAATCTATCTGGCACGCCCTCGTTTTTGCGTCATGAACACATGCAATACGACCCATGGAAACCATGGTTACAGGGGGAAAAAAGTTTCTCCCGTGCCTTGCTGCCCGCCTCACCCCCCTCTCTCATACACACAGACGCACACGCAACTTGCAAGCCCAACTAACTGGTGTCTTGTTAAATAAATAAAGAACAAACACCTGCATGAATTAAATAAAGTTGTAGGCCTACCCTGTCTGTTTCCCTCTCACCTCGCTTGCCTTGCTGTCATGTCCACGCACGCACGCACCTACATGACACATCGACATCGCATTGCCATGAATGGAATTCGTTTGTAGGCTGGCCTATATACATTTTACCCATTCGTGCGCAGTGCACGGCGAAGGCGTGAGACTGCGCACTGCTGTGATAAGTCCTGTGGGTGAGTGATGCCTGCATGTGAGATAGGCTATCATGTCGTCAAGGCAGTCATAATCAACGTTTATGTAGTGATTTGATCATTGATGAACGAATCATAAACATATGGATGAAGGCTTGCCGCGGCTTGCATGTGTGCTGGTATGTGTTGGTGACGCACGCACGCCGAAAATGATCTCGCTTTTATCTGAACTGTCAAAGCACTTATTTAAATGGTGAATGATTAATCCCCTTACGCCTATAGCCTGCTACTGTACTAGGCAAGCTGTATGCTTTTCATTGTCACTTGGAGCCTTGAATGACTCTTTATGTGTTTCTGGTATACATATCCGTCTATAAAAATATAATAATTTTGACAAAGATGTCCAACCACAAGCCTGCATGGTGATGACCTCATGGTGACCTGGGGGTCAAGTATGGTCATTCTACTGTTCTCAGAATAAACATCCTGCCAGGTTTCGCACACAGCCCTTCTTCTGTTCACTTACTGTAGCTGCAGTATTTTAAAATGTTGGGAAGACAAACAGAATGCCTAAAAGTCATAACCCCTTTTGGTGCATTATGTTGTGGTTCAGCTATTGAAAAATAGCAGATCTACAAGCTCATAGCGCGCCACCGAGTGGCGCGCTATGAGCTTGTAGGTCTGCTATTTTTAGAAAAATCGAAGAACGACTTGACATAGAAACATATGCTTTTTCAGAAGACTGTCAGGATGTGTAGAAGACATTTTTTGAATCTGATATCAGGTCAAAATGGGTTGAGTCTTAAACTTTGTGTCACGGTGTGTAACAAAATGGAACCCAAGTGCAGGCAACACAGGCAGAGCAAGTTCAATAGTTTAATAGCGACCAAAACCAAGGGAAAGGCTTACATGGAAGAACATCAGGCAGAGGTCAAAACCAAGAAAGCAGTCCAAAACAGGCAAACAAATCCAAGGGGACAGGCAGAATATCAGTCCAAAAACAGGCAGGAGGTCAAAATCCAAACTAGTAAATAATCTAAGAACACTAGGGAAATACAGAGAACAGGAATGTAAACACAATGTAACAATGGTTATCTTCTAGCAAGGAATGAGGCAGAATGAGTCCAGTTTTATAGGCGGTGGCTTGATTGCAGAAGTAGGCACAGGTGTGTAATGAGAAGGGAACTGTTGGGCTGATGAGGCAGTGGGAGACAGGTGTGGGGGTCTGCAGTGTGGTGGAATAGAATGTGGGAGTGGCTGAAGTGGAAATACAGACAGGGGGAGACTCAACCATGTCAAGACTCTAATGAGCAGTCGTTATGTTTCTGAGGCTGTTTTTAACCCATTTAGAGCTGAGGACCATATTCTACAAAATGTCTTCTAAATCAGTGGTTCCCTGAAAGGACCCCCATTTGATTAGATTGACACTAATTAGCCCGTGGTCGGACCCCCATTTGATTAGATTGACACTAATTAGCCCGTGGTCGGACCCCCATTTGAAAAGACATGCCAGGGACCCCCCCCATAAAGAGAAGATTTTCACGGCTGTCGCAGTGATTCTCAATCTGTTTAATGACATGCGTTAGTCTATACGGACCGTTAATGGCATTTCTATCTCTGGGAGGACCCCCAATTTATATGGTAATAATAATCAATGTTAATGTAACTCTGAGAGTGTCCAAATGGACCCTATAGCGGGACCCTATGCACTGCAGGTCCATTTGGTTCCTAGAACTATCATTTAGGTGGGGAACTGGGGACCCCCTGGAATTTCCTCATGAACCCCTGGGGGTACCCGGACCCCAACTTTGGAATGGTGTATCAACATAGTATGAATGCATTAAGTGGAAAAACTGATGGTGATGTGATGTATATTAACACGTTTAACCAGGGGGGAAAAGGCTTGGGTTTTGATTAATGAAATGGGTATAGTTCTGTACCATATTAGCATACCTCCTGAGTGTCACGGTTCAAGTCAGGAGAGTTTGTAGGACCCAAATGCAGGAGGAGGCAGAGGCAGAGCAGGTCATTTCAAAAGGTTTAATAACTCAAAAGAACTATAGAATACAAACAAAAACACTGGAAGCACAAAAGGTGTCAAGACAAGACACACGCAACATACCACAATGAACTAGCCAGGAAACACTGGGATCAGGGGGGGTATAAATACACAAGGGCACAGGTGAACAGCACTGGGATAGGCTGGGGAACAAACAGGACAAGGTGGAAACACTAGGCTAATCACAGCACAGGTTGACATGGCAGGCAAACAGTAACAAGACAGACAGGAAACATTATGAACAATTCTACAAAATAAAAGCACACAAGGGTAAAGCAAAACTCAAACAGGAACTAGGAAAACAAGAACACAATACTTCATATAAGTATAATATAAATCAGAGGAACACAACAGAAAAGTAAAACACAAACCATAACTGGAAAACATGAAAACCAACACACTGAGTCTCTTGATCCCTATGTCTCTCTCTCTCTCTCTCTCTCTCTCTCTCTCTCTCTCAACTAAAATCCTTTTGCAGACCCAATTAGAACAGGTGCGTATACCGTAGGTGTGAACAGCCAGCGTATAGAAAAGAGAAAACATCCATGTCTGCACTTTATAGCAGCAGCAACATGTACTGAAGAAACCACCATTTTAACCCATTTTAGACCCGAGACGAGATTCCACACCAATGTCTTCTAAATCGGAAACAGTTTTCTGAAAAACCCTACTGTGTGTTTCTATGGCAGTGGTTCTCAAACTATTTCATCTCAAGGACCCCAGAAATTATATGTATTTGGCCGCCGACCCCCGTCTGAAAATATGTATAGTTCCTCCAAGAAGCAACGATTTGAGTTAAAAACGTTCGCTCTGAAAGAAAATGTATTCAAATTAAAAAAATTCGATAAAAAAAAAGTAGCAGATCTACAATTTCATAGTGTGGCACCGAGTCAGTGCCGCGCTATACGAGCTTGTAGATCTGCTATTTTTCAACAGCTAAAGATTAAAAAAGTGCTTAAAAGTGATTAAAAGCTATAAAAGAGGGAACCGGGCTTTTGCATATTTTCATTCTTTGGCTTTTCCAAGCATAGTATGAGCTTTTTGATGTTGAAAGTGACACTGTGTACTGTATGTTGTTTTTGTTTTTAAATGAAGTTGTGATTTTTATTATTTTATTGTAAAGCACTTTGGTACAACTTGTTGTTATTTAAATGTGCTATAGAAATAAAGATGGTATGGTATGCTATAAAAGGTGACACAGAATGCGTTCCTCTGCATGTGTTAAGCACCATTATGGTGGAGCGGAGTCCCTCAGGGCTGGTTCGTGTCACTGTGGGGAACGTCCCTGTCCCTGAGAATAAGCGTCGCGTCGCGTCGCGTCGCGTCACGTTGTCGTTGGTCTTGTCGATCCGCTGTCACAGTGCGTCGTCTTCAAACCCTTTGCATATCAAGGCCCATACTGTACGTTATCTATTCGGCACAGTTGATTGAGTCGACTAAAATGTGTTTTGGCAGGCCTAAATGGCCTCGTGTAATGGCTGATTTTAGACTTGCTGAAAACAGCCGATCTATAAGCGCTGTGAGCTTGTAGATCTATAAGCGTTGTGAGCTTGTAGATCTATAAGCGTTGTGAGCTTGTAGATCTAGCAATTTTAAGTAAGTAACTAAGTGTCAAATGACTTATACTGGATCTCTTGTCCACTATAGTCCCTAACATGTTAGTCTAGTTTTTTTTATCTGTTGACGAAATTGTTTTATAGTTTTCAGTGAAAAAAGGTAGTTGATGAACATTTTTCTGTCTTAGTTTTAGTCAACAAAAACAACACTGCTCCGTCCGTGCACACGCAGTGGAGGAGGACCACGGCTCCACACATCCATAGTCATCATGTTGGACTCATGTTGTCTTTCATTAACCCATTCTGACCTGAGATCAGATTCTAAAAATGTCTTCTACATCCTGACAGTTTTCCATTCTGACCTGAGATCAGATTAAAAAAAAGGTCTTCTATGTCAGTCGCTCTTAGATTTTTCAAAAATAGCAGACCTACAAGCTCGTAGCGCGCCACTCGGTGGCGCGCTATGAGCTTGTAGATCTGCTATTTTTCAATAGCTAAAGCATAACGTAATGCTAACGCCAAAAGGGGTTCCCGCCCAGAATGGGTTAATCATAAAGGCCTGTCGCTTCTCAGCCACGGGCTAACCTTCTACTTCAGACATCATTTGTCAATGTATGTCAATATGTCACTATGCCAAATGCAGTTATGTTGGTGTCTTTGCTCTTGTTGTAAGGCACACAAACACAATTAAAAATGTGTGAGAACTAAAGCACATTACTATCGACATTAACCCATTTAGACCTGAGCTCCATTCTTACAAATGTCTTCTAAATCATGACAGTTTTGGCTCAATGTTTTTCATGTCAATCAAGGACCCCCAGAATTGTCTGTATTTGTGGCCGCGGATCCCCATCTGAAAATATGTTGTTCCACGCAGGGACCCCCCCCCCCCAGAAGCAAAGATCTGAGTTGAAAACGTTTGCGCTGAAAGAATATATAGTCAAAAGATTTGTGCCACATTTTCTCGATTAAAAAAAAAATAGCAGACCTACTGTACTGTTACTGTACAAGCTCGTAGCGTGGCACTCAGATCTGGACAGAGCCCCTCAAGAGAAGGGGAGCCAGTGAGGGTCACTGGATGTTTTCAGAGGGCCCGGACATTTCTGTGAGAAGTGCGGACTACACTATAGTCCATATCCATAGGGTCTTCAACATGACTACACTATAGTCCATATCCATAGGGTCTTCAACATGACTACACTATAGTCCATATCCATAGGGTCTTCAACATGACTACACTATAGTCCATATCCATAGGGTCTTCAACAGGGGGTGCTGACTACACTATAGTCCATATCCATAGGGTCTTCAACAGGGTGCTGACTACACTATAGTCCATATCCATAGGGTCTCCAACAGGGGGTTCTGACTACACTATAGTCCATATCCATAGGGTCTTCAACAGGGTTCTGACTACACTATAGTCCATATCCATAGGGTCTCCAACAGGGGGTGCTGACTACACTATAGTCCATATCCATAGGGTCTCCAACAGGGGGTTCTGACTACACTATAGTCCATATCCATAGGGTCTTCAACAGGGGGTGCTGACTACACTATAGTCCATATCCATAGGGTCTCCAACAGGGGGTTCTGACTACACTATAGTCCATATCCATAGGGTCTCCAACAGGGGGTTCTGACTACTCTATAGTCCATATCCATAGGGTCTCCAACAGGGGGTTCTGACTACACTATAGTCCATATCCATAGGGTCTCCAACAGGGGGTGCTGACTACACTATAGTCCATATCCATAGGGTCTCCAACAGGGGGTTCTGACTACACTATAGTCCATATCCATAGGGTCTCCAACAGGGGGTGCTGACTACACCATAGTCCATATCCATAGGGTCTCCAACAGGGGGTTCTGACTACACTATAGTCCATATCCATAGGGTCTCCAACAGGGGGTGCTGACTACACCATAGTCCATATCCATAGGGTCTCCAACAGGGGGTGCTGACTACACTATAGTCCATATCCATAGGGTCTTCAACAGGGGGTTCTGACTACACTATAGTCCATATCCATAGGGTCTTCAACAGGTGAAGTGCTGACTACACTATAGTCCATATCCATAGGGTCTTCAACAGGGGGTGCTGACTACACTATAGTCCATATCCATAGGGTCTTCAACAGGGGGTTCTGACTACACTATAGTCCATATCCATAGGGTCTTCAACAGGTGAAGTGCTGACTACACTATAGTCCATATCCATAGGGTCTCCAACAGGGGAAGTGCTGACTACACTATAGTCCATATCCATAGGGTCTTCAGCAGGGTGCTGACTACACTATAGTCCATATCCATAGGGTCTTCAACATTATTATTATTATTATTATTATTATTATTATTATTATTATATCCATAGGGTCTTCAACAGGGGGTGCTCATAATTAAATATTGGGGCCGCCATATCTTTATGTGATGAGGGACTTCTTCTGTTCTTTTCTTTGTCTACATTAACATCTACAACATGCTCACACAATGTGTAGTTGGACCCATCAGTGCCAAGCTTTACATTAACATCTACAACATGCTCACACAATGTGTAGTTGGACCGATCAGAGCCAAGCTTTACATTAACATCTACAACATGCTCACACAGTGTGTAGTTGGACCGATCAGTGCCAAGCTTTACATTAACATCTACAACATGCTCACACAATGTGTAGTTGGACCGATCAGAGCCAAGCTTTACATTAACATCTACAACATGCTCACACAATGTGTAGTTGGACCGATCAGTGCCAAGCTTTACATTAACATCTACAACATGCTCACACAATGTGTAGTTGGACCGATCAGAGCCAAGCTTTGCATTAACATCTACAACATGCTCACACAGTGTGTAGTTGGACCGATCAGAGCCAAGCTTTGCATTAACATCTACAACATGCTCACACAGTGTGTAGTTGGACCGATCAGTGCCAAGCTTTACATTAACATCTACAACATGCTCACACAATGTGTAGTTGGACCGATCAGAGCCAAGCTTTACATTAACATCTACAACATGCTCACACAGTGTGTAGTTGGACCGATCAGAGCCAAGCTTTACATTAACATCTACAACATGCTCACACAGTGTGTAGTTGGACCGATCAGAGCCAAGCTTTACATTAACATCTACAACATGCTCACACAGTGTGTAGTTGGACCGATCAGAGCCAAGCTTTACATTAACATCTACAACATGCTCACACAATGTGTAGTTGGACCGATCAGAGCCAAGCTTTACATTAACATCTACAACATGCTCACACAGTGTGTAGTTGGACCGATCAGAGCCAAGCTTTACATTAACATCTACAACATGCTCACACAATGTGTAGTTGGACCGATCAGTGCCAAGCTTTACATTAACATCTACAACATGCTCACACAATGTGTAGTTGGACCGATCAGTGCCAAGCTTTACATTAACATCTACAACATGCTCACACAGTGTGTAGTTGGACCGATCAGAGCCAAGCTTTACATTAACATCTACAACATGCTCACACAATGTGTAGTTGGACCGATCAGAGCCAAGCTTTACATTAACATCTACAACATGCTCACACAATGTGTAGTTGGACCGATCAGTGCCAAGCTTTACATTAACATCTACAACATGCTCACACAATGTGTAGTTGGACCGATCAGTGCCAAGCTTTACATTAACATCTACAACATGCTCACACAATGTGTAGTTGGACCGATCAGTGCCAAGCTTTACATTAACATCTACAACATGCTCACACAATGTGTAGTTGGACCGATCAGTGCCAAGCTTTACATTAACATCTACAACATGCTCACACAATGTGTAGTTGGACCGATCAGTGCCAAGCTTTACATTAACATCTACAACATGCTCACACAATGTGTAGTTGGACCGATCAGAGCCAAGCTTTACATTAACATCTACAACATGCTCACACAATGTGTAGTTGGACCGATCAGTGCCAAGCTTTACATTAACATCTACAACATGCTCACACAGTGTGTAGTTGGACCGATCAGTGCCAAGCTTTACATTAACATCTACAACATGCTCACACAATGTGTAGTTGGACCGATCAGAGCCAAGCTTTACATTAACATCTACAACATGCTCACACAGTGTGTAGTTGGACCGATCAGTGCCAAGCTTTACATTAACATCTACAACATGCTCACACAGTGTGTAGTTGGACCGATCAGAGCCAAGCTTTACATTAACATCTACAACATGCTCACACAGTGTGTAGTTGGACCGATCAGTGCCAAGCTTTACATTAACATCTACAACATGCTCACACAATGTGTAGTTGGACCGATCAGTGCCAAGCTTTACATTAACATCTACAACATGCTCACACAGTGTGTAGTTGGACCGATCAGTGCCAAGCTTTACATTAACATCTACAACATGCTCACACAATGTGTAGTTGGACCGATCAGTGCCAAGCTTTACATTAACATCTACAACATGCTCACACAGTGTGTAGTTGGACCGATCAGTGCCAAGCTTTACATTAACATCTACAACATGCTCACACAATGTGTAGTTGGACCGATCAGTGCCAAGCTTTACATTAACATCTACAACATGCTCACACAGTGTGTAGTTGGACCGATCAGTGCCAAGCTCTGCAACACCTGTGTTGTTTTTGGAAGCACATATAGATTTTAGTTTAGGTCATAATAGTCTCTTGAATAGTTTCAATTTAGTTTTAGTCACCCGGAATGTTTTAGTGTTAAGGTCATTATTTACACACTGGCGAATTAGCGACGCGATGCGAATAAGCGATCTGAAAATGCGAAATATTGCATGTTGCAGTTCGCCTGCGAATCTCTGCAAAATACGACACCAGAGCGAACAAATAAAGAGCGAAAACGGTCGCATTTTCGCACATTCGCCACTGATGTGGAAGCTTGCATGGACTTCAATTGTTTTTTTTTAAATGCGAATTATTCGCATGAAAATATCGCGTCGCCAATTCGCCAGTGTGTAATGACCTTTAGTCTAGTTTTACTCAAATAAATACCATAAGATTTTAGTCGACTAAATCTACAGTTGATGTAGTCGAACAAAATGTATTGTACAAGCTGCGTGACGCTTAGTTTCTTTATTTCATTTCCATTTAGTTTTCCTCGGTGAGAAAAGGCAGTCGACGAACATCCATCGTCATGTTTTAGTCCTACAAGAACGACATTGCCAGGCAGCACACTTTTCTAGCGTGTGACTCGCCAACCCCCCCCCCCCCCCCCCCAGCCTTCTACCCCCCCCCCCCCCCCCCCAGCCTTCTACCCCCCCCCCCCCCCAGTCTGTCCAGGCCAGGGTATCACTCAGGCTGGAGAAAACGTTGTCCGCTGCTGTATTTGTCAAAGTGCTTAAAGTTAACAAGCCGCAACAAACTTGTTACGGAGTCGGAGTATTATGACAACATTTGGAATTGAATTAGGTGTGTGGGGAGATGGAGAACTCTCCCCCCAGCCTCCTCAGCCCTCTCTGCAGGCAGTGCGTGTCGCTCGTTATTACAATGAAAACCGTTCTTGTAAATCAAATGTGACAATAAAAAAGGATGAGACACTTTGAAATTGTTTTTCTTTGGCACAGTCCAGTGATGGGTTGACTTTACGATATAAATTGGGGGTCCCCATGGAGAGATAGAAATGCCATTAAATGGGAGACTAATGCATGTCAAAACGGCTAGTCCTTGAAATTAAACGGGTTGAGAATCACTGCTAGAGCTGTAAAGATCTTCTCTTATGGGGTGGTCCCTGCATAGCATATATTTTCAAATGGAGGATTTGCGGGCCAAATTAGTGTCAATTTGGGGGTCCTTGACATGAAAAGGTTCAGGAACCTCCGTTCTGTCATTGACAGTGAATGAATGAGATGTGATACCACAGATTATCTGAGCAAGCTGCATGAGATCACAAACCCTCCAGAAGCAGACCATGAGATCACAAACCCTCCAGAAGCAGACCATGAGATAAAGAGTTAAGGACCTTTCAAGGTCAAGAGGTCATGCGCAACAACGCAAGCGTGACAAAACAAAGCTAAACAGTATCCAGGTCTGGTGAGTCACGGGTGTGTGCAACACATTCACTGGACCGCGCTCACGTAAGTACACTCGCTTTGTCGCAACCGCAACTGCTCCCCAGTGACTGCTCCCCAGTGACTGCTCCCCAGTGCTCCCCAGTGACTGCTCCCCAGTGCTCCCCAGTGACTGCTCCCACCGTGACTGCTCCCCAGGGACTGTTCCCACCGTGACTGCTCCCCAGGGACTGCTCCCCAGTGACTGCTCCCCAGTGACTGCTCCCACCGTGACTGCTCCCCAGTGACTGCTCCCACCGTGACTGCTCCCCAGTGCTCCCTAGTGACTGCTCCCACCGTGACTGCTCCCCAGGGACTGCTCCCCAGGGACTGCTCCCACCGTGACTGCTCCCCAGTGACTGCTCCCCAGTGACTGCTCCCCAGTGACTGTTCCCCAGTGACTGCTCCCCAGTGACTGCTCCCCAGGGACTGCTCCCACCGTGACTGCTCCCCAGTGACTGCTCCCTAGTGACTGTTCCCCAGTGACTGCTCCCCAGTGACTGCTCCCACCGCGACTGGTCCCCAGTGACTGCTCCCTAGTGACTGCTCCCCAGTGACTGCTCCCCAGTGACTGCTCCCACCGCGACTGGTCCCCAGTGACTGCTCCCCAGTGACTGCTCCCACCGCGACTGGTCCCCAGTGACTGCTCCCCAGTGACTGCTCCCCAGTGACTGCTCCCCAGGGACTGCTCCCCAGGGACTGCTCAGAACACAGAACACAAACTATTGAGTCCAGGGAGAGTGAGCTAAAGCATTTTGTACAACACCCATGCCTCCTTGCGCACGCACGCACACCCACACCCTGTCCTTTCCTTTCTCCTGTCTGGCCCTCCTGCTGTGTGACCTAAACTGAGTTTGACAGCCCTCCCCCTCCCCCCCCCTCGCTTGTTTGGACACATCCTGGGTAAAGGTGTGGAGAGTTCTTCCTCATTTTATTAACTAAATAGATGGGATTAGGGCTGCCTGAAGGACACAGACCGTCATGGTCTGTGTTCTGTTCTGTGTTCCCTGCTGTGACTGCTGCGTGCTGCTGCTGCTATAACCCTGTTTAGCCCATTCCGGACGGGAACCCGGGCCGGAACCACCTTTTGGTTATTATGGCTATTGAAAAATAGCAGATCTACAAGCTCATAGGGCGGCACTCGAGCTTGTTCTTGTAGCTTGTAGATCTGCTATTTTCTTTATTTTTTATATTGAACGTTGTGGCGTAAATCTTTTTTTATTCTTTTAGAGCGAAGGTTTTTAAGTCAAATCTTTGCTTCTGGGGGGGGGGGGGGGGTCCCTGGAACAACACATTTTCAGATTGGGGGTCGGCGGCCAATTACATATAATTCTGGGGGTCCTTGACTGCATCACATGTTTCACAGTTTATGAGAACCACTGATAAACATTGGATTTTCAGAAAACTCTCTGATTTAGAAGCCGTTTTTTTTTTTTTTTTAATCGGCCTCAGGTCTAAATGTGTTAGAACAGATCTCTATGCCGACCTTTTCAGGCGATTCATGTAAATTGAAAGGTTTTTCCCAGCCTCCAGCAGCCTCAGGCCTGAGCAAATACATATAAAGGAACATCTGATTCTCATCAGAGGGCAGTGAGGACACACAGACAGCATCACGAACTGAGCAGGGCTGGGTGACCATGCTGGAGCCAATGTAGTTATATATCCCATTCTGACCTGAGATCAGATTCATACGAGGTTTCCACTAGGACACACACTGGTCTGATTAACCCATTCTGACCTGAGATCAGATTCTAAAAATGTCAGTCGTTCTGCTATTTTTCAATAGCTAAAGCATAACATAATGCTAACACCAAAAAGGGTTCCCGTTCATAATGGGATATAATATGGCTGTGTACCAGTGTTGTTTTTCAAATTGACATATTGGTTGTTCAATTTGAACCCGCCAGTATTTGGAGATATGGCTTATATAGAGTAATAATGTCTTGCAGAACAAACAGCGAGTTGAGAAAACAGGCTTGAAAAGGTTCACTTCTGTGGACTCTTAACATTACACCTATAGCGCATGTTTAAGCCTTTATTTCATATTTTCATGTCGATTTCCGCTCTGACACTTATATTTCAGACATGCTCTAGTATGTGTGAAGAGTCTGCCTGTGTTATTAACTCATTTTGAAACCCCCCCCCCCCCCCCCCCTCTCTCTCTCTCTCTCTCTCTCTCTCCCTCTCTCTCTCTCTAACAGTGCAGCACTATCCCTCTCTCTGCATTTCTGGCACAACAGCGCCCCTACTGGTACTCATAGTCATATACTGGTGCTCATTAACCAACACATAGACAAGTGTGTGTGTGTGTGTGTGTGTGTGTGTGTGTGTGTGTGTGTGTGTGTGTGTGTGTGTGTGTGTGTGTGTGTGTGTGTGCGCGTGTGTGTGTGTGTGAAGAGGAGAGGGCCTAGTACTGAGCCCTGGGGGGTCGGTGGCAGCCGGAGGAGAAGATGTGAATGATTGGCAGCTGTTTTAACGGAGATTAACTGATGTCTGTCAGAACCATTTAGTACGCTAAACTAAACGCCTGCTGAACAATAAACAGTACAGTGTGTGTGTGTGTGTGTGTGTGTGTGTGTGTGTGTGTGTGTGTGAGCACAAGCTGAGCTGCTGCAAACACAACAAGCTTGTTGTTGAACCCAAAACAGAAAACATGTTGCTGGACATCGTGATGGTATACGATAATGGACACGCCAGGGACAGCAGCACCTGTCTGTCTGTCTGTCTGTCTGTCTGTCTGTCTGTCTGTCTGTCTGTCTGTCTGTCTGCCTGTCTGTCTGTCTGTCAGTCACACTCCATGATGGACAGTGACAGGCCGCCGCGAGACACGTTGTGACGTTGATTCTATACAAAATGTCTACTAAATCAATCCCAACAGTTTTCTGGAAAGAAAACAGAGCATGTGCATGTTTGTGCGTGTGTGAGTGCATGTGTGTGTGTGTGCATGTGCGCGTGTGTGCGTGTGCGCGTGTGTGTATAGACACATGTACAGTATATATGACACCAAAATAGTTCATTCCATATAATTATGTTATTCAAAATATGTTCACTGCAAAATATATAAATGTGCAGAGAGGGATTGACATTTGCACTACTATATCTCTGCTTTTTATTATCACGATAAACAATAATGGCGATTATCGTCCTGTCCCTATACTATAGTCAGCACCTTATTGGGTGACGAAGCTCTTAGCACAGGTGTAACAGTGATGAAGAGGAGGAAGAGGAAGATCTTACCGCAGGTGTATAATATGGGGCAGCAGTTGCCGCTGGTCGGTTGGTCCACCATTGTTTCGAATCCCAGGTCACACTTCTTGATCGGTGGACGGGTCGTGATGTCACATTCTGTTGGCAAAGGGACGTTCAGTCAGTATACTGCCATGAATATATTAAATAGGAAACTAGTTGCCAAAAAAGACACCACTGCCACATGATTACTTCACTAATATCAGCTGTAGGTGGACATTTCTGTCTGTACGTTTTACATTGTAATACATTGTTGCTGATAGTAAATTAAGGTACTGCTGTATAAGCTATGATCTATGCCGAATTGAAGTGGACTCGGTCCCAGACTTTTTTTTGTCCTCCCTGGAAATAAAAACGCTATAGCATCACTGTGACAGTGTGGCGAATTGACATGTTTAAAGAACCCCCTGAAAACATGGTCATCCATAACTCCTACTCAAAATAAATAAGTGAAAGGCAGCAGCCAGCAGAACGGTCTTTAGGGTTGGTTACCGACCGTGTTGCAGTAAACGACCCCATATTGTGTCACTTCGCCTCACTTCATCTCTGCTCAACATATTCAATAATGCAGAACACACACGCACACATACACACACACACACACATTAATATGAAAGAGAGCAGAAGAGGAGAGCGATGCGAGCGGACAGCTCCATGGTGTCGTTGCTGCCTGTATACATGCTGACTATAGAAAGCCTCTCGCTGCAGTGCACACATCGTGCCGCCTACATGCGTCGCCTTGCCAGCGTCAGGGGATACATTCTCAGAACGCAGCGACGCGTGAAATCAATCTCACAGAAGCCACATATACAGGCTGGCCGGGGCACCTTGTGTTTTATAACGTCCACGCCGGCATGCTCTGTGTGGGTGAAGGATGACTGGCTGTACAGATACTCCTGCCATAGTGTTGGACAAAGCACTCCATCCCTGCAGCGCTTATAGTCCAAAGGATAGATAACTCCAACTACTCAAAGTCAACAACACAAGTCCATGTTGTATGTATACATACAATACAACACAAGTCCATGTTGTATGTATACATACAATACAACACAAGTCCATGCAAATACTGGAAATACAAGCCCTTAACACCAGCACATTTACAGCACAACATAAATGAAACACAACCAACAGAAAACTCATTTAACATTTGGCACCAGAGGATCCGTCTCAGGGCCTCCCACCAGAGGATCCATCTCAGGGCCTCCCACCAGAGGATCTGTCTCAGGGCCTCCCACCAGAGGATCTGTCTCAGGGCCTCCCACCAGAGGATCTGTCTCAGGGCCTCCCACCAGAGGATCCATCTCAGGGCCTCCCACCAGAGGATCTGTCTCAGGGCCTCCCACCAGAGGATCCATCTCAGGGCCTCCCACCAGAGGATCTGTCTCAGGGCCTCCCACCAGAGGATCCATCTCAGGGCCTCCCACCAGAGGATCCATCTCAGGGCCTCCCACCAGAGGATCCATCTCAGGGCCTCCCACCAGAGGATCTGTCTCAGGGCCTCCCACCAGAGGATCCGTCTCAGGGCCTCCCACCAGAGGATCTGTCTCAGGGCCTCCCACCAGAGGATCTGTCTCAGGGCCTCCCACCAGAGGATCTGTCTCAGGGCCTCCCACCAGAGGATCTGTCTCAGGGCCTCCCACCAGAGGATCTGTCTCAGGGCCTCCCACCAGAGGATCCATCTCAGGGCCTCCCACCAGAGGATCCATCTCAGGGCCTCCCACCAGAGGATCTGTCTCAGGGCCTCCCACCAGAGGATCTGTCTCAGGGCCTCCCACCAGAGGATCTGTCTCAGGGCCTCCCACCAGAGGATCTGTCTCAGGGCCTCCCACCAGAGGATCTGTCTCAGGGCCTCCCACCAGAGGATCCATCTCAGGGCCTCCCACCAGAGGATCCATCTCAGGGCCTCCCACCAGAGGATCTGTCTCAGGGCCTCCCACCAGAGGATCTGTCTCAGGGCCTCCCACCAGAGGATCCATCTCAGGGCCTCCCACCAGAGGATCTGTCTCAGGGCCTCCCACCAGAGGATCCGTCTCAGGGCCTCCCACCAGAGGATCTGTCTCAGGGCCTCCCACCAGAGGATCTGTCTCAGGGCCTCCCACCAGAGGATCTGTCTCAGGGCCTCCCACCAGAGGATCTGTCTCAGGGCCTCCCACCAGAGGATCTGTCTCAGGGCCTCCCACCAGAGGATCCATCTCAGGGCCTCCCACCAGAGGATCCATCTCAGGGCCTCCCACCAGAGGATCTGTCTCAGGGCCTCCCACCAGAGGATCTGTCTCAGGGCCTCCCACCAGAGGATCTGTCTCAGGGCCTCCCACCAGAGGATCTGTCTCAGGGCCTCCCACCAGAGGATCTGTCTCAGGGCCTCCCACCAGAGGATCCATCTCAGGGCCTCCCACCAGAGGATCCATCTCAGGGCCTCCCACCAGAGGATCTGTCTCAGGGCCTCCCACCAGAGGATCTGTCTCAGGGCCTCCCACCAGAGGATCTGTCTCAGGGCCTCCCACCAGAGGATCTGTCTCAGGGCCTCCCACCAGAGGATCCATCTCAGGGCCTCCCACCAGAGGATCCGTCTCAGGGCCTCCCACCAGAGGATCTGTCTCAGGGCCTCCCACCAGAGGATCTGTCTCAGGGCCTCCCACCAGAGGATCCATCTCAGGGCCTCCCACCAGAGGATCTGTCTCAGGGCCTCCCACCAGAGGATCCGTCTCAGGGCCTCCCACCAGAGGATCTGTCTCAGGGCCTCCCACCAGAGGATCTGTCTCAGGGCCTCCCACCAGAGGATCCATCTCAGGGCCTCCCACCAGAGGATCCATCTCAGGGCCTCCCACCAGAGGATCCATCTCAGGGCCTCCCACCAGAGGATCCATCTCAGGGCCTCCCACCAGAGGATCCATCTCAGGGCCTCCCACCAGAGGATCCATCTCAGGGCCTCCCACCAGAGGATCCATCTCAGGGCCTCCCACCAGAGGATCCATCTCAGGGCCTCCCACCAGAGGATCCATCTCAGGGCCTCCCACCAGAGGATCCATCTCAGGGCCTCCCACCAGAGGATCCATCTCAGGGCCTCCCACCAGAGGATCCATCTCAGGGCCTCCCACCAGAGGATCCATCTCAGGGCCTCCCACCAGAGGATCTGTCTCAGGGCCTCCCACCAGAGGATCTGTCTCAGGGCCTCCCACCAGAGGATCTGTCTCAGGGCCTCCCACCAGAGGATCCATCTCAGGGCCTCCCACCAGAGGATCCATCTCAGGGCCTCCCACCAGAGGATCCATCTCAGGGCCTCCCACCAGAGGATCCATCTCAGGGCCTCCCACCAGAGGATCCATCTCAGGGCCTCCCACCAGAGGATCTGTCTCAGGGCCTCCCACCAGAGGATCTGTCTCAGGGCCTCCCACCAGAGGATCCATCTCAGGGCCTCCCACCAGAGGATCCATCTCAGGGCCTCCCACCAGAGGATCTGTCTCAGGGCCTCCCACCAGAGGATCCATCTCAGGGCCTCCCACCAGAGGATCCATCTCAGGGCCTCCCACCAGAGGATCCATCTCAGGGCCTCCCACCAGAGGATCCATCTCAGGGCCTCCCACCAGAGGATCTGTCTCAGGGCCTCCCACCAGAGGATCTGTCTCAGGGCCTCCCACCAGAGGATCCATCTCAGGGCCTCCCACCAGAGGATCCATCTCAGGGCCTCCCACCAGAGGATCTGTCTCAGGGCCTCCCACCAGAGGATCTGTCTCAGGGCCTCCCACCAGAGGATCCATCTCAGGGCCTCCCACCAGAGGATCTGTCTCAGGGCCTCCCACCAGAGGATCTGTCTCAGGGCCTCCCACCAGAGGATCTGTCTCAGGGCCTCCCACCAGAGGATCTGTCTCAGGGCCTCCCACCAGAGGATCTGTCTCAGGGCCTCCCACCAGAGGATCTGTCTCAGGGCCTCCCACCAGAGGATCTGTCTCAGGGCCTCCCACCAGAGGATCTGTCTCAGGGCCTCCCACCAGAGGATCCATCTCAGGGCCTCCCACCAGAGGATCTGTCTCAGGGCCTCCCACCAGAGGATCCATCTCAGGGCCTCCCACCAGAGGATCCGTCTCAGGGCCTCCCACCAGAGGATCTGTCTCAGGGCCTCCCACCAGAGGATCTGTCTCAGGGCCTCCCACCAGAGGATCCATCTCAGGGCCTCCCACCAGAGGATCCATCTCAGGGCCTCCCACCAGAGGATCTGTCTCAGGGCCTCCCACCAGAGGATCCATCTCAGGGCCTCCCACCAGAGGATCTGTCTCAGGGCCTCCCACCAGAGGATCTGTCTCAGGGCCTCCCACCAGAGGATCCATCTCAGGGCCTCCCACCAGAGGATCCATCTCAGGGCCTCCCACCAGAGGATCTGTCTCAGGGCCTCCCACCAGAGGATCCATCTCAGGGCCTCCCACCAGAGGATCCGTCTCAGGGCCTCCCACCAGAGGATCTGTCTCAGGGCCTCCCACCAGAGGATCTGTCTCAGGGCCTCCCACCAGAGGATCTGTCTCAGGGCCTCCCACCAGAGGATCCATCTCAGGGCCTCCCACCAGAGGATCCATCTCAGGGCCTCCCACCAGAGGATCCATCTCAGGGCCTCCCACCAGAGGATCTGTCTCAGGGCCTCCCACCAGAGGATCCGTCTCAGGGCCTCCCACCAGAGGATCTGTCTCAGGGCCTCCCACCAGAGGATCTGTCTCAGGGCCTCCCACCAGAGGATCTGTCTCAGGGCCTCCCACCAGAGGATCTGTCTCAGGGCCTCCCACTAGAGGATCCATCTCAGGGCCTCCCACCAGAGGATCTGTCTCAGGGCCTCCCACCAGAGGATCCATCTCAGGGCCTCCCACCAGAGGATTCATCTCAGGGCCTCCCACCAGAGGATCCATCTCAGGGCCTCCCACCAGAGGATCCATCTCAGGGCCTCCCACCAGAGGATCTGTCTCAGGGCCTCCCACCAGAGGATCCATCTCAGGGCCTCCCACCAGAGGATCCATCTCAGGGCCTCCCACCAAAGGATCGATGCGTCCTGTGGCCAGTACACCCCCTGCTACATCTTTAATGTTGTCCAGTAGTAGTATTATAGTGAATTGACCTGTTGGCAAGATTCAATTCATGGTAAGAAAAGTAACGCACATCCTCCATTGGTGTTGAGCCAAAACTGTAGAAACAGTAAACAATTTAAAAAAGAAAGCAGGGGCTCGCAACTCACTTTAAGATGCTCCAAACTTTATTTAGCGACCGGCAGGCATAGGCAGATAATACCACCTTTCGACCTTACGGTCTTTGTTGCGAGCCCCTGCTTTCTTTTTACAAGATTCCATTCATCCCTTGAGCAAGCGAGGTACAAGCAAGGTGAACAAGCAAGGTATACAAGAAAGGTACACATTTCAGCACATGTGCAGGAACCCTGGGTTCATCTATAGGGTAGAGAAAAGTTACATATTCGCTGCTTTAAATACCAGTGCATTCTCTCTAGGTCATCCTCAGACCTAGCATTTCTGTATTACAATTATGAAATTTCTCTAAACAAGAACATTAGCAATAAGAGTGAAAATAGCAGATCGTATTGCTTTGCCACTGATATATTTTATCTAACCTCTGCTTTTGACCAAGTTGAACATACGATTTAAATAAACCGTCTTGACAAAAAGAAACAGAGACCCATTAGACTGGTTTTCTTCTTACCTCACTGAACTATTTCTGTTAGTATTATCTGGCCTCCTTTTCCTGTTGTGTTGTTCTGTTCCCTATAGGGATCCGTTTTGGGACCCTTTGCTGTTTTCAATGTTACAATACAATATTCATTTCCATTGTTATGCAGCTCACGCTCGCACTATGTCCCACTTAACCCATTTAGGCCTGAGAACGATGCTCCCCCCCCCATCCATGTAGTAAGTAAGTCAGAAGAGCCCCTAGGGGTCCCGGACCCCTGTTAAAGAACCCTGATCTAGACACTTCAAAGCTTGTATAGATTGTTTGTGCCACATGTTTTCCCCCAGAATAGATATGGACGCTACGGTTCAGCACTCATCTAAGCTTCTTACACGCGGTTTGACTGCATGTGGTGTCGGAATCAAACAAGATGAAGATTATAACATTTGACTGATGCTTGGTGGTCGTATGGCGATGCTGCAGACTGAGACTGATGAAAAGAGCAGATCTACATGTCACGATGCGGCCCAGCGCCTCGGGACACACTGACCTGTGCATCAGTGTTTCTGTGGGAAGGTTGACAGCACAGTGCAACGGATGCAGAATAGGGATTCTGCGTGTGTGTGCGTGTGTGTGTGTGTGTGTGTGTGTGTGTGTGTCTACTTGTATTACTAAAGTAAGTATATTTGTGAGCACCAATCCCCACAACTATAAAAATGGCCAAAAAAAAAAGGCTGTTCTGAAATGCTGATGTCCTCCCAAGTACAGTACGGTTAGACAAACCAACACAAACAATCCTGTGTGTGTGTGTGTGTGTGTGCAGGGGGGGGGGGGGGGGATTGGGGGGACAGTTTGCCTGTCTTTGCATTTCTTTCATGCCCCCCCCCCCCCCCCCTCTCCCCTGGTCCTGTCATGCCTGACTGCCCTGTTCCAGTGCTTGCTTTGTGTGTGCGTGTGCATGCTCAGCTTGCAAATGAGAGAGTGTGCGTGTGTGTGTGTGTGTGTGTGTGTGTGTGTGTGTGTGTGTGTGTGTGTGTGTGTGTGTGCGCGTGCGTGCGCGTGAGTGCGTGCGTAGTGACACACCGCCGCCAGAGAAAACGTTGTCTGTAAACGTTTCTAACGGATAAAAAGAGAGAAAAATAAAAGTTAGCATATCAGCGTCTCCAGACGCAGACCTTGTCAACTCAATGCTCATGATTTCCCAGTCCAGTGGAGTACTGTGTGTCGTCAATGTCAAAGTAGATTACGGCTGATAACGGCACGGCCAGCCAGCCAACCACGGCCGTCCGCACGGACTAAAGCATCTAGACCTGAGGACGCATCGGTGTAACTGACCGTATACGCAGCCTTTAACCACTTTAACCATTATTTTAAACTTTGTCCGTTGAAAAATAGCAGATCTACAAGCTCGTAGCGCTGCACTCGGTGCCGCGCTACGAGCTTAATGTATAGGTCTGCTATTTTTGAAAAATCGTGAAAATGTGGTTCAAATCTATGAATATAATATCCTTTCACAGTGAACGTTTTTCACTCAAATCTTTGCTTCTGGGGAGAACATTATTTCAGATGGGGGTCCGCGGCCAAATTACATATAATTCTGGGAGGGGGGTCCTTGACATGAAATAGAACCACTGACAAACATAGGTTTATCAGAAAACTGTCATGATTTAGAAGACATTTCAGTTCTCAGGTCTAAATGGGCTATAAAAGCACAAATAAAATGTCACGACTGAACAGTTGTGTCAGGCCATGTCCTAATCTTCCAGAGCACAGAGGTACACACATGCAGAGAGGTGCATCAGGCACAGACAGTCAAACAGTCATATAACACAAAGAAGTCCTTGGGACTTGTTTGTATTCATGTATTGTATTCAATTCATCAACAAATATTTACAGGGGCTGAACAACAGGGGAAAACAGCAGGACAAGCGGCAGTGAATCAGTGTTTGTTTTCGTTGATGGCTGCATGTATTATGATTATGAATTGTTGATGAATTGAATACATAGGATCACAATGGAAACGGGGCTGCAGTGCGTGCGTGCGTTAGCCTAAATGTCTGACTGTCATTTACATTCACATAAAGCATTCAATAAAAAAAAACAGACACAAACCTAAAAAATGTAATCTATACGCGCTGATTGGCAGAGATAATTATGCTAATGAACTAGTGTTCTTTCTAATCTAATAATGCAATGTCCTCTCTCGTCTATGTCTCTCCAGAAGAAGTGGCGGCCCCTCCCACGCCGCCCCCCGCCTCGGCCTCTGCGCTGCCTCCAGTGGTGACAGGAGGGGACAGAGAGGAGGAGGACGGCGGGCCCCGAGGAGGAGGCAGGGGGGCCTCCAGCACCGTGGGGGGTCTCCTGGAGTCAGTGCTCATGGCTCACGGAGACCACCTGCTCTCCCGTCACCCTCAGCCCCTCATGCCCTCCGCTCTGCCCCAGAACCTGGTCCCTCTGCTGGGGGGCCGAGGGCAGAGCGTGTCCGGGAGCCACTCCTCCTCCTCCTCGCTGCTGGAGCACCAGAGTGAGGGGCTGCGGAGGAGGATGAAGCCCCCGCCGCCCGCCTCCGTCTCGGGCCAAGCCGGCGGCGATGAGGACGACGAGGCAGCCCCCCTGGTCCCTCTGCTGGGGGGGCGAGGGCAGAGCGACGAGGCAGCCCCCCTGCCGACCGACACACAGTCCCAGGTATGGAACGACGAGGCAGCCCCCCTGCCGACCGACACACAATCCCAGGTATGGATGGTTTGGATTCAGGCCTCGGTTGTCATTTGTTTTGGCGGTATTCAGGGACGGTCACGGCTTTTGGTGTTGTCAAGTGGTTGACGGCACAAAATGCCAAATACCGGAAGCATGAGGTCAGTCCGTTGCTCTCCACAGGTTGGCAGAGGAAGTGTAGCGGCCAGGATTACATTCGACAATTATTGACATGGGTGAAAAATGGGTTGCAAAAAAATGTAAGTCCCCGTTGTGACCGTCTGCCTGTGTGTGTCTCTTTTGTGCCCATTATGTAACATTCCTTCCTGCAGTCAGTGGTGAAACGTCCTTTGGGCTCATTTGGGCCACGGCCAGCCAGAGCCTTCTGCACTACTATGGCCGTATATCAGTCGAATCGATGGTTCTGGAACAACCGCCTATATCCATCCAACCGACTGGACTCCATGCACTGATGTCCCTCTGCCCTCCTGAGACGGACCATGCACTGATGTCCCTCTGCCCGCCTGAGACGGACCATGCACTGATGTCCCTCTGCCCGCCTGAGACGGACCATGCACTGATGTCCCTCTGCCCTCCTGAGACGGACCATGCACTGATGTCCCTCTGCCCGCCTGAGACGGACCATGCACTGATGTCCCTCTGCCCTCCTGAGACGGGCCATGCACTGATGTCCCTCTGCCCGCCTGAGACGGACCATGCACTGATGTCCCTCTGCCCGCCTGAGACGGACCATGCACTGATGTCCCTCTGCCCGCCTGAGACGGACCATGCACTGATGTCCCTCTGCCCTCCTGAGACGGACCATGCACTGATGTCCCTCTGCCCGCCTGAGACGGACCATGCACTGATGTCCCTCTGCCCGCCTGAGACGGACCATGCACTGATGTCCCTCTGCCCGCCTGAGACGGACCATGCACTGATGTCCCTCTGCCCGCCTGAGACGGACCATGCACTGATGTCCCTCTGCCCGCCTGAGACGGACCATGCACTGATGTCCCTCTGCCCGCCTGAGACGGACCATGCACTGATGTCCCTCTGCCCGCCTGAGACGGACCATGCACTGATGTCCCTCTGCCCTCCTGAGACGGACCATGCACTGATGTCCCTCTGCCCGCCTGAGACGGACCATGCACTGATGTCCCTCTGCCCGCCTGAGATGGACCATGCACTGATGTCCCTCTGCCCGCCTGAGACGGACCATGCACTGATGTCCCTCTGCCCGCCTGAGACGGACCATGCACTGATGTCCCTCTGCCCGCCTGAGATGGACCATGCACTGATGTCCCTCTGCCCGCCTGAGACGGACCATGCACTGATGTCCCTCTGCCCGCCTGAGATGGACCATGCACTGATGTCCCTCTGCCCGGCTGAGACGGGCGGGTGGGCCACATTTGAAGTTGTCGGTCGTGAGCTTGTATAGATGAGCCGTTTCCACTACTTTTGGAAATCTTTCGAGTTAGAAGGAAAGTGGTTAAGAGTGTGTGTGTGTGTGTGTGTGTGTGTGTGTGTGTGTGTGTGCATGGGGGGGGGGGGGGGGGTTAAATATCTAACCAATGAAAAGTAATAACAAGAGCTTGTGTGACTAAATACTAACTACAACATTGGATTTTCTTTTTCTCCGAATTTCCTGAAAGGTAGCGGTTTTGAGACGTACTGTACACAGTGTTTTCACCCGGCAGTGAGTTAAGTGGTTAAGAAAGTGACTCTTCTTCCTCCTCCTCTGTTTCTTTGTTCCAAATGGACCCAAATGGACCCGTCAGGCCTCCAGCTCTGGGCCTCCGGCCAGCAGCACAGTGCATTCGGAGCACGTGGACCATCACGTCTCCACCACAGCCAAGTCTCTGCTGGACATCATGGACGTCTGGACGGCCACGCCAGCGGCACGTAAGAAACACACAGGACTTTGTCTGTCCTCTTAGAAAACAGTCTGTCTGTCTGTCTGTCCCCATAGAAAGACAGGACTCTGTCTGTCCTCGTAGAAAACACTCTGTCTGTCTGTCCCCATAGAAAGACAGGACTTTGTCTGTCCTCGTAGAAAACAGTCTGTCTGTCTGTCCCCATAGAAAGACAGGACTTTGTCTGTCCTCGTAGAAAACAGTCTGTCTGTCTGTCCCCATAGAAAGACAGGACTTTGTCTGTCCTCGTAGAAGCAGTCTGTCCTCGTAGAAACAGTCTGTCCTCCTAGAAAGACAGGACTTTGTCTGTCCTCGTAGAAGCAGTCTGTCCTCATAGAAGCAGTCTGTCCTCGTAGAAGGACAGGACTTTGTCTGTCCTCGTAGAAACAGTCAGTCCTCGTAGAAACAGTCATTCCTCGTAGAAGCAGTCTGTCCTCATAGAAGCAGTCATTCCTCGTAGAAGCAGTCTGTCCTCGTAGAAGCAGTCTGTCCTCGTAGAAGCAGTCTGTCCTCGTAGAAACAGTCATTCCTCGTAGAAACAGTCATTCCTCGTAGAAGCAGTCATTCCTCGTAGAAACAGTCATTCCTCGTAGAAACAGTCATTCCTCGTAGAAGCAGTCTGTCCATAGAATCAGTCATTCCTCGTAGAAGCAGTCATTCCTCGTAGAAGCAGTCATTCCTCGTAGAAGCAGTCTGTCCTCGTAGAAGCAGTCTGTCCTCGTAGAAACAGTCATTCCTCGTAGAAACAGTCATTCCTCGTAGAAGCAGTCTGTCCTCGTAGAAGCAGTCTGTCCTCGTAGAAGCAGTCTGTCCTCGCAGAAACAGTCATTCCTCGTAGAAGCAGTCTGTCCTCGTAGAAACAGTCATTCCTCGTAGAAACAGTCATTCCTCGTAGAAGCAGTCATTCCTCGTAGAAACAGTCTGTCCTCGTAGAAAGACAGGACTTTGTCTGTCCTCGTAGAAACAGTCATTCCTCGTAGAAGCAGTCTGTCCTCGTAGAAAGACAGGACTTTTCTGTCCTCGTAGAAGGACAGAACTTTGTCCTCGTAGAAAGGCAGGACATTGTCTGTCCCCGTAGACTCAAAAACACACTGTAACACAATGTACTCAAGTGCAATTTTGAGGTACTGTAGTACGGTATATTATTCCACTACATCTCAGAGGCAAATATGACGTTACGCATGCAGAGTGCATGGAGAACTTATATGTGGTGTCTCCTCAGCTGTGTCACAGACAGTGCATACATGGTGAACTTCTCTGTGGTGTCTCCTCAGCGGTGTCACAGACAGTGCATACATGGTGAACTTCTCTGTGATGTCTCCTCAGTGGTGTCACAGTCAGTGCATACATGGTGAACTTCTCTGTGGTGTCTCCTCAGCGGTGTCACAGACAGTGCATACATGGTGAACTTCTCTGTGGTGTCTCCTCAGCGGTGTCACAGTCAGTGCATACATGGTGAACTTCTCTGTGGTGTCTCCTCAGCGGTGTCACAGACAGTGCATACATGGTGAACTTCTCTGTGATGTCTCCTCAGTGGTGTCACAGACAGTGCATGGTGGTGAACTTCTCTGTGGTGTCTCCTCAGCGGTGTCACAGACAGTGCATACATGGTGAACTTCTCTGTGGTGTCTCCTCAGCGGTGTCACAGACAGTGCATGGTGGTGAACTTCTCTGTGGTGTCTCCCCAGCGGTGTCAGAGACAGTGCATGGTGGTGAACTTCTCTGTGGTGTCTCCTCAGCGGTGTCACAGACAGTGCATACATGGTGAACTTCTCTGTGGTGTCTCCTCAGCGGTGTCAGACTGCATGGTGAACTTCTCGGACCCAGAAGGGTACATAGACTCCACCGATGACCCCCCGCTCCCAGATGGAACGTTCCTACACTGCACCTACACGGTGACCGTCTACACGGGCTACGGAGTGGAGCTGCAGGTAGAACACACACGACATCTGACCATAAAATATGGACAAAGCGTTCCCCTGGTCTAACATGGACGTAACATGGACCTAACATGGACTGTAACGGTAGCCACGCCCCTCAGAACATACGCGACTTTATGGTCATTCTTTTAATAAATGGGACCATACTTTTCCAAAAAGAATATTATAACATGAGAAATGAGACTTTAAACTATAGTGACTGGAAGCAGAAAGTATTCATGACCATGTTTATTAAGGTAATACAGTCTAGGTGAAGTTGGGCCCAAATACATGGGCCTCTATGGGGCTATGGGGTTATGGGCCATTATATGAACTTTCAGGAAGACTTCCGTTATCCTTTTAGCCTTATAAAACAGCAGCAGCTGTAATAATAATAATAATAATAATAACAGAAGTACATGGTTGAACAATATCACTGTCGGGCAGAAACGTGCTTTTTTAATGCCCTCACCTCACCATTCAAGTGGCACGAAAACGTAGCGAACACAGCAGAGATTGTAAAATGCACCCTATTTTAATCTCTGACATACAAGGTTTCCCCCCCCGACAGACAGCAACAAAATGAGACTTTAGTATGCTAAAGTATGATGGTTTAGTGATCTATACAGCTCATTAGTTCTCTCATACGTCACGCTCCTCAACAAGCCACCATTTAATTGACTAGGATTGATGAATGGGTCATGGTGGTGGTGGGTTGCCAGAGCGTGCAGCGCTGTAATTGGCAGTGCAGTAAGTACTGTACTTGTACTGTACTATAAGGGGATGGAGGGATACTGCAATTATTGACTGCTAATTTTCTAGTTTTTATCTTGTGAAAAGGCTATAGTGTAAAGCTTGGTTTTTTGGGGCGTCTTAGTTTTAGTCGACGAAAACAACACTGCTTATAAAGTCTCGTTGTTACGTTACGTATATTTGTCATTACGTTACGTATTATTTCAGGTGAAGAGCGTCAACCTGTCGGAGGGGGAACAGCTGTCCATCAGGGGACTGAGTGAGGGCGGAGCCCCGCTGGTCCTGGCCAATCACACGCTGCTGGTGGAGGGTCAGGTGATCCGCAGCCCCACCAACGTCCTGTCCGTGTACTACCGCTCCTCATTGGACGGAAGCATGGGCACGTTTCAGCTGCACTACCAGGGTGAGTTCCTCATTGGACGGAAGCATGGGCACGTTTCAGCTGCACTACCAGGGTGAGTTCCTCATTGGACGGAAGCATGGGCACGTTTCAGCTGCACTACCAGGGTGAGTTCCTCATTGGACGGGAGCATGGGCACGTTTCAGCTGCACTACCAGGGTGAGTTCCTCATTGGACGGAAGCATGGGCACGTTTCAGCTGCACTACCAGGGTGAGTTCCTCATTGGACGGAAGCATGGGCACGTTTCAGCTGCACTACCATTGGACGGAATATATATGTGACTAAATTTGACTGCCATTGGGATTTTTTGGAATTTTAGTTTTTTGTCAAATGAAAGCAGGGAATCATAGCTTCAAATTGACATATTGGTTGTTCAGTTTGGCCCACCAGTTTTGGAGATATGGCTTATAGAGTAATAATGTCTTGCAGAGAAACAGCGAGTTGAGAAAACAGGCTTGAAAAGGTTCACTTCTGTGGACTCTAACGTTACACCTATAGCTACATGTTTGGGCATTTATTTCATATTTATGTCGATTCAGCTCTGACACTTATATTTCAGACATGCTCTAGTATGTGACGAGTCTGCCTGTGCTATTAACTCATTTTGGAAAAATATAAATAAAAAAAGTTTTTCTCCTCTGGTGAAAAGCTGTAATTTGCGCGATGGCAGTCTCTCAGTCAAATCTGGTCACATATGTGTTTAGAATGATAGAACACTAAACGGTTCGAGGTGTTTGAGGTGTGCTCGTGTATTTAACGGCCATAACTAAAACATTTAATTATCACACACACTGACGTGAATAGGTTTTTTTTAACCCATTCTGACCTGGCACCCATTTTGGTGTTAGCATCATGTTATGCTTTAGCTATTGAAAAATAGCAGATCTACAAGCTCATATCGCGCCACCGAGTGGCGCGATACGAGCTTGTAGGTCTGCTATTTTTGAAAAATCGAAGAACGACTGACATTTTTAGAATCTGATCTCAGGTCAGAATGGGTTAATCAGACCAGTGTGTGTCCAGTGGAAACCTGGTATGAATCTGATCTCAGGTCAGAATGGGTTAAACGCGTCACATTTTCCAGGATTCTTTGTTTGTTCTATATAGGGCTATACAGGCAAACACGAAGGCTTTCATTATGTGTCCGCATCATCATACAACTTTGGAAATGGCCCAGAACTATACGATAAATCATCCAAAGTGTCGCCCAACCCGCTGCAGCGCCATCTGCTTCAAATGACGTGAAGGGTGACATTGTCGCCCAGTGGGGGGCGGGAGGGGGGGGGGGCCTCCCGACTCCCTGACACCAGAGTCTAAACGTCTCAGTGGGAGAGCAGGGCGACCCCCTCCCTGACACCAGATTCTAAACGTCTCAGTGGGAGAGCAGGGGAGACCGGACCCCCTCCCGGGCACGGCAGATGTGCCCGGGTTGAACCGTTTTAATTCATTAACCCATTTTGACCCGAGATCAGATTCTAAAAAAAATCTTCAGTTTTTCTGAAAAACCTATGTTTCTATGTGTCAGTCGTTCTTCGATTTTTTTTCAAAAATAGCAGACCTACAAGCTCGTATAGCGCGCCACCACTTTTAAAAAAAAATCGTCCTCAGGTTTAAATGGAATAACACAACAACCGTTACGGGAGCCAGTGACTGTATAGACCCAAAAGAATGCATTATTCTACACACAGATGCTTGTATTGACAAGAAATGCGAGGAATACAAATACATCTGAATTCCAAACGTGGAACGTGGCGCGCGCACACACACACACACACACACACACACACACACACACACACACACTTAAGCCTCTTAATGAGATGAGAGCCCATTAATCTGAGCTGTAAACAACACGTTCACAGGACAGATCCAATCATCGTGCTAATTAACGAGATGAGAAGATTAGGCTGTTACGCAATCAGATATAGGGGAAAAACTGCATGAAATCAACAGTCGCTTAGCGTACATTATTATCAACCACATAAGACTAGTTCTATTATTTGCTGTGAGTTTGTAGATCGGTTATTTTTTTTTACTGTGTGGCATCGGTGTATACGATGGTGCATACATTATACAAGCCGCTGTTATTCTTTGAGATGTTTTGACTACAGTGTGTGTTCAGTTACAGTGTTAAATAGCTCTATATTGTGACAGTCAGTAATCATTGCTATAGTGTGTGTGTGTGTGTGTGTGTGTGTGTGTGTGTGTGTTCAGTTACAGTGTTGAATAGCTCTATATTGTAATCAGTAATCATTGCTATAGAGTGTGTTCAGTTACAGTGTTGAATAGCTCTATATTGTAATCAGTAATCATTGCTATAGAGTGTGTTCAGTTACAGTGTTGAATAGCTCTATATTGTAATCAGTAATCATTGCTATAGTGTGTGTTCAGTAACAGTTAAATAGGGTTAAATAGCTCTATATTGTAACAGTAATCATTGCTATAGTGTGTATTCCGTAACAGTGTTAAATAGCTCTATAGTGTGACAGTAATCATTGCTATAGTGTGTGTTCCGTAACAGTGTTAAATAGCTCTATAGTGTGACAGTAATCATTGCTATAGTGTGTGTTCAGTAACAGTGTTGAATAGCTCTATATTGTGACAGTAATCATTGCTATAGAGTGTGTTCAGTAACAGTGTTAAATAGCTCTATAGTGTGACAGTAATCATTGCTATAGTGTGTATTCCGTAACAGTGTTAAATAGCTCTATAGTGTGACAGTAATCATTGCTATAGTGTGTGTTCAGTAACAGTGTTAAATTGCTCTATATTGTGACAACTCTCTCTGAAGATAATTATACATTTTCAAGTTAGGAGGACACCACATTTTATCCAATTTAGGAGAGATAACTTAACTCATTCATTGTTGTTATTGCTTTCATAGTTTGTAGCTACTATGCTTGTCTGGTTTGGTCACCCTCTCAAGACAAATCAAAGCTGGAAAGAGTAGTACGTCGCGCATCAAAAAACATAGGATGTATAGCCTCCCTACACTTTCCTCACTCTATTCCACCAGAATAATTAGGAAGGCAAATAAAACCATTGCAGACAACTCCCATCCTGCACATCACCTCTTCAATCTCCTCCCATCAGGCAGGAGATATAGAAGCATCAAGAGCTCAACATGTCGCTTCAGAGATAGCACTTATACCCTGTAGCCATTAAGACATCTGAACTCGTAGAAATATGCATATAGCACTTTAAAAAACGGAATGTAATTTCCTATGCTGCTGGTTTTGTGTTTTGTATTGTCCTTCTTGTTTGTGTATCTATGGCTGTCTGTATATGTTGAGTATGAACCAAGACAAATTCCTATCAACTTGTTGACATGGCAAATAAATGATTGAATCTTGAATCTTCTACTGCTGTTGCTACTTGTATTATTGCTGATAGTTTTACAGTTTTTAATCTTGTTCCTGCAGTTTTGTAGCTTCTCCCCCCCCCCCCTCCCTCCCACCCCTGACACGGCCGATGGGCAGATGTGCCGCCCATCCTCCTTGATTTATTGTACTTTCGACATGGTTTGCAATTTCCTGTCTTAGGCAGAGGGAGAGGAGAGATAACGCATATATAAAACGTACAGATTGTAGCTTTAATATATATTATACAGAGTTGTTGTCTCTGTTTTATCTTTCTTTTGTTGTTTTCCTTTCATTATTGTTGTTGTTTATAATGTCTTAAAGCTGCAACCACGTATAGATTTATGTAACGTCCTATATTTAAACCTGGGTTTTTCTGCACAAGCGCCGATACATTTCTATAAAGCTGAAGCCTGTTTTGGAAGTGTCACACTTTGAGCTTCTGTGCAATAATAACTCTTGTTGTCAAACCAGTAGAAAAAAGTGTCCTGGGAAACAGAGAATTCATTTTCCGGTTCAGGATACCAATTTGATTGAATTAGGAGAGAACTCAACTCATATATCTCTACTATAGTACTACTACTGTATACTTGTATTATTGTGTTACAGTTTGAACTGCGGCAATTGTTGCCTCAGCTCTCTCTCTCTCACTGAGGAAAACTAAGACTAAATATACTGACAATTTCGTCAACAAATAAAAACTTGACTAAAATGTTAGGAAAGGGACTATAGTGGACAAGAGATCCAGTGTGCTGCTGTTGCAAGTGTAAAAAATGATGGCATCAAGGCCCACCAAAATGCATAGATCAACTGTGGATTTAGTCGACTCAAATCTTATGATATTTAGTCGACTGAAACTAGACTAAACACTAAAACATTCCGGGTGACTAAAAATGTGACTAAAACAACGTGAAAACTATTTCAAGAGACTTTGACTAAAACTAAAATCAAAATGTGCTGCCAAAAACATTGGTTTAGTGTCTAGTTTGAAACACGCCATAAAAATGTTCCCGTAACAACACATATGAATCTCTCCCTCTCACTCTCTCTCTCCCCCCCCTCTCTCTCTCCCTCCCCTCCCTCCCCCCTCTCTCTCCCCCTCCCCCCTCCCTCCAACCCTCCCCCGGTCGAGGCAGATGGCCGTCAACCCTATAGACTGAGTCTTGGTCTGCCTGACGTTTCTTCCAGCTTACGAGGGAGTTTTCCGTTAGCCGCCGTCGCAATAAAAATATCATAAAAATAGCTTGCTCAGGGGTTTGACAATGTCATCAGGTCTCTGCTCTGAAAAAGTCGCGGATGGCAGTCGTGGATGCAATAATACTAGGCTCTTATAAGCGCCATCAGCGATATTGGGAGAAACTTGGGCCCCTTCCTCAAAAGCAAGGGGTTTTCAACAGGTGGTCCGTGGACCACTGGTGGTCCCTGGAAATATTGCATGTGGTCCCTGACCACGCATTTAGTAATGTAAGGATTTGTTGATTTTTAATAATGTCATTCCTACTGTATGATGACCGTCCATGTAGTCATTTATCGACAAATTGGAGGTCAGGAAATTCAACAGAAAAAGGGAGTTGGGATCTCAAGAGGGGGAAGTGCACCGGAATGTCTGGTTGAGTCATTGTTATTAGGACATTGTTAGTAGTCAGTGGACAATTGGTTGAGAAACAGTGGGATTTTGTATATATACACACATGCGGATGCATAGCTATAGTGTTACAAAAGCCATTAATCTTAGCCCATATATCCCCGCTCAACGCAACAGTGCAGGTCCCCAGGTTGACTCTAAGTCAGGGTGGTGGTCCCCAGGTTGACTCTAAGTCAGGGTGGTGGTCCCCAGGTTGACTCTAAGTCAGGGTGGTGGTCCCCAGGTTGACTCTAAGTCAGGGTGGTGGTCCCCAGGTTGACTCTAAGTCAGGGTGGTGGTCCCCAGGTTGACTCTAAGTCAGGGTGGTGGTCCCCAGGTTGACTCTAAGTCAGGGTGGTGGTCCCCAGGTTGACTCTAAGTCAGGGTGGTGGTCCCCAGGTTGACTCTAAGTCAGGGTGGTGGTCCCCAGGTTGACTCTAAGTCAGGGTGGTGGTCCCCAGGTTGACTCTAAGTCAGGGTGGTGGTCCCCAGGTTGACTCTAAGTCAGGGTGGTGGTCCCCAGGTTGACTCTAAGTCAGGGTGGTGGTCCCCAGGTTGACTCTAAGTCAGGGTGGTGGTCCCTGGTTGACTCTAAGTCAGGGTGGTGGTCCCTGGTTCACAATCAGTTTAAAACCCCTGTTTAAAAAGAGACCAGTGTTGGAGCATGGCAAATCTCTATAGAGGATATGCACGTGACATCATCATCAAACCAGGAAGTTATGCAGGAACGCCTACAGAGTGGCAAAAAACTACTTCCTGGCCTTGACAGCCCATCCATAAATCCACACAGTAAAGTCATATCTGATTGCATTAAACAACATTAAACAATGTTAAACTCACTTTGCCTGTTGCTTTGCCACTCGATTTGCCACTCGATGTGCCATTCACTTTAAAGGACCACTTCACCACTTTTCAACCTATCTTCATATAGTATAGGTCCTCACAAATAATCATGAAAGAATGTCGCAATTTTTCTCTACTCGGTCTGTGTCTCACAGGAGGGCTGTGGGCAGTTCAGAAACCGTCCTCCAGTGACATCATCGGTGGGGAATACAACCTAATAGAAACTGCAGGCTTTCTAGTCCTGAAAAGTTTGCAATACGAAAATGGAAGCTAACATTTGCACGATAATGAAAATCTATTTTTTTCTTTTGTAAATAAATATTGTTTAAAAAAAAAAAGTCTGCCTAATGATGATGTCACTGTCGTCTCTCACAGTGTTCTCATGTGTGTGTGTGTGTGTGTGTGTGTGCGCGCGCGTGTGTGTGTGCGTGTGTGTGTGTGCGTGTGTAGTTTTCAGACTGAGCTGCACGTTGCCGCGGCGACCGCACTTCTAACACAGTGTTCTTGTGTGCGTGTGTGCATGTGTGCATGTGTGTGCGTGTGTGTGTGCGTGTGTGTGTGTGTGTGCGTGTGTGTGTGTGCGTGTAGTTTTCAGACTGAGCTGCGCGTTGCCGCGGCGACCGCACTTCGGCGAGGTGTCGGTGCTGGACCTGCTGCCGGGGGGCGTGGCCCGCTTCCACTGCCACATGGGCTACCACCTGCAGGGGGCGCCGGCGCTCACCTGCCGCAACGCCTCCCTGCCCGTGTGGAGCGGCAGGGAGCCCGTCTGCAGGGGTGAGTTCAGTTTAACCCCCGTTCTGACCTGAGATCAGATTCTAAAGTCTGCAGGGGTGAGTTCAGTTTAACCCTGTTCTGACCTGAGATCAGATTCTAAAGTCTGCAGGGGTGAGTTCAGTTTAACCCTGTTCTGACCTGAGATCAGATTCTAAAGTCTGCAGGGGTGAGTTCAGTTTAACCCTGTTCTGACCTGAGATCAGATTCTAAAGTCTGCAGGGGTGAGTTCAGTTTAAACCCCGTTCTGACCTGAGATCAGATTCTAAAGTCTGCAGGGGTGAGTTCAGTTTAACCCTGTTCTGACCTGAGATCAGATTCTAAAGTCTGCAGGGGTGAGTTCAGTTTAACCCCCGTTCTGACCTGAGATCAGATTCTATAAACATGTCTTCTACATCCTGACAGTTTTCATTCTGACCCGAGATCAGATTCTAAAAATGTCTTCGTCTTACATCCTGACAGTTTTTCTGAAAAAGCTATGTTTCAGTCGTTCTTCGATTTAAAAAGAAATAGCAGACCTACAAGCTCGTAGCGCGCCACTCGGTGGCGCGCTATGAGCTTGTAGATCTGCTATTTTTTTAATCGCTAAATCATAGCATAATGCTAACACCAAAAAAGGGGTTCCCGCCCCAAAATGGGTTAAAACTATGACGACTCACTCTGCAGGGGTGAGTTCAGTTTAACCCCGTTCTGACCTGAGATCAGATTCTAAAACATGTCTTCGACATCCTGACAGTTTTTCTGAAAAATGCTATGTTTCTACGTCAGTCATTCTTCGATAAAAAAATAAAAAAAAGTAGCAGAGATACAAGCTCATGAGCTTGCCAAATACATATAATTCTGGGGGTCCGTGACATGAAATATTTTGAGAACCACTGACAGGTCCTCAGGTCTAAATGGGTTAAACCCCACTAGATAAGTGGATATTATTATTATATTATTTAAAAAAAAAAACGATTCAACGTGAATGCACTTGAAAGAAAACAGTAAATATATTGGACAATATAGCTGCTTGTCAGAAAGAAATGCAAGTAAGCTAGCTAGAGAAATATCTCGTTCCGTTTTTTTTACACTGCAGCACTTCTAAACACCCTATAAACAAATACTAGGATACTACATATAATATAATTTATATTTTTAAGACTTGAATGCTAGACATTTACAATTTACATTTAGAGGCCAACATTGTACCATCATTACAGTATGCACAACTAGTAACTTCCTCCACTGGTGATGTCATCACCGTGTAATTCTGTACAGCTGCCTTTTCAGAACTGCTCATTTTAACCCATTCTGACCTGAGATCAGATTCATACCAGGTTTCCACTGGACACACACTGGTCTGATTAACCCATTCTGACCTGAGATCAGATTCTAAAAATGTCAGTCGATTTTTCAAAAATAGCAGACCTACAAGCTCGTATCGCGCCACTCGGTGGCGCGATATGAGCTTGTAGATCTGCTATTTTTCAATAGCTAAAGCATAACATGATGCTAACACCAAAATGGGTGCCAGGTCAGAATGGGTTAAGTAATTTACATATAATTATATATTTAAACAGCAGCTGATATTGTCTAGATATGGATTAGTATGCAAATATCTCAAGTTGTTCCGTATCTGTTGACCTATACATTTAAAGAAGTCAAAACTCAGGGATGTTTGTTGTTCAACTGCACATCCTGTACATTCATTTAGTTACTAAAGTTTACTCAATAGCAGTTTATATCAACTCCCTGGTGTCACAAACACAACATTGATGTGATCAATTCTACATGTTGAAATGTAACAGTAATTTACAGTGCAGTCAGTAATTGTACTGTTTTATTTATAACATTCACTGTTTTAACAAACTGATTTGGACCAAACGCAGTTTCATCACAAACACTTTATTGATCAATCTGTCAGTGGTATTAAAATGAAACAGATGGCTATTATTCATTTGTTACATGTTACAGTATTACACAGCCTCCACTTTATCTGAATACTGGAAATATGAGTTAAATTATCCTCTTGAAACCCAGCATGACTATTCTGGGGGGGAATATTTCGGGTCGGGTTTCAGATCAACATATAGAATGAATTATTTACCGACCAATTCTATGGAGTGTATCATGAGAGTACAGGGTTTGATGAGGGTCAGATCAACACACTGTATATGGAATCTCCGTACAGGAACGGGGGGGGGGGATCAACATAATGGAATGTCAAAACAGGTCAACTCCACATAATGGAGGTCTAAGGGTGTGAGGTCAGATATAGGCTGGTTAATGCAGCACAACACTAGACAGCCATCTCACACATCAACAAGTTTGCTCTCCCACATGGAGTGTCGTTCCATGCTCTCTCATAGAACGCTGCACAATCTTCTCCTCTTACGATATCCAGGTTATGACTGTTATTAGGCTCACCCTCCCCCCAGTACCTGTAGAAGTGGGAAAAAACATTTAATACATTTAGGCGCGACGTCGAAATAAAAAAAATGTATAGTTTGCTGAAAATACATGTACCGTTAGTTTAAATGTTTTCTTTAAATGTAGAGTAGAATAATGAAGGTAAATGCTTACGTTGGTCTGGTCAGTGGTCTTCCATTCACCCACTTCCACTCTCCTTCTTTCCCGCTGTCGGTCATTCCAATCCACACAACCTTGTCTCCAACGAGTCCGAGAACAAAGGCCTGGACAGAAAAGCAGCTGCGGTTACTGAAGTACAGTATCTGTACAATAGACTACATGGAATAGGGTACAGCATGTACTGATACACTGTTTCCCAAACAGATGGTCTGGACCCATTTAACCCATTCTGACCGGGCACCCATTTTGGTGTTGGCATCATGTTATGCTTTAGCTATTGAAAAATAGCAGATCTACAAGCTCATAGCGCGCCACCGAGTGGCGCGCTACGAGCTTGTAGGTCTGCTATTTTTGAAAAATTCGAAGAACGACTGACATTTTTAGAATCTGATCTCAGGTCAGAATGGGTTAATCAGACCAGTGTGTGTCCAGTGGAAACCTCGTATGAATCTGATCTCAGGTCAGAATGGGTTAAGTACAGTATCTGTACAATAGACTACATGGAATAGGGTACAGCATGTACTGATACACTGTTTCCCAAACAGATGGTCTGGACCCATTTAACATGGAATAGGGTACAGCATGTACTGATACACTGTTTCCCAAACAGATGGTCTGGACCCATTTAAGGTCACTGAACAATTTGTATGGCTCACAACTCAAGTAAAATCCATGAAAAATAATAGGAAAAATAAGTAGTGAAAATAGCAGATCTACAAGCTCGCAACAAGGCGTGAAGTGCACGCCCACGCACACACACACACACACACACACACACTAACCTGTTCTTCTCTACTGTTAATGACCACCAGATCAGCTCCTTGGTTCTGACAGAATTCTCTACTTTGATCCCATGTTTTGTAGTGAGTAGACAATAGGTAACAGCTCTCTCCAAACTTCGTCCACTCTCTCCCGGGACACAGATTGTCTAAAAACATCAAACAGGACATTTACTGACAGATTTTCAATGCACTGATAATCAATAATAACCCATACAGTTGCAATAGTAGTCAGAAATGTAGTGGAGTGGAGCGTAAAACTATTCACTTGTTCATATCAATGGTGTTTTCTACTCCACATAATTTAGCCGAGATACTCAAGTATACTTTTCTGGTACTGTATTGACTTCACTTAACCCATTCTGACCGGGCACCCATTTTGGTGTTAGCATCATGTTATGCTTTAGCTATTGAAAAATAGCAGATCTACAAGCTCGTAGCGCGCCACCGAGTGGCGCGATACGAGCTTGTAGGTCTGCTATTTTTGAAAAATTCGAAGAACGACTGACATTTTTAGAATCTGATCTCAGGTCAGAATGGGTTCATCAGACCAGTGTGTGTCCAGTGGAAACCTCGTATGAATCTGATCTCAGGTCAGAATGGGTTAAGTATTTCAATGTTTGTGATAGTGTATACTTCTATTCTATACTCTTAGAGGAAAATATTGCAGTTTTTATTCCACTACATTTATTTGACAGCTTTAGTTAATAGTTACTTCATAGATTTAGATTATTAATAAGTAACAAACATTAAACAATTAAGCCTTGTGTTATAATTCGGTCAAATAGCAGATCTTTTTTTATATATAATTTTTATCCCACGATTTTGCAACCAATTTCCTTTTTAACCCAGTGTCAATTATCTAATGTAATCCTGGGCGCTACACTTCCTCTGCCAACCTGGGGGGGGGGGGCAGCGGACTGACCTCATGCTTCCTTCTATGCATGAGGAGTCCAAGCTGCTTCTTTTCACCTGACAGGGGGGGGAGTTTCCCCGGCCGGATGTAGCGTGTGGAAGGAACACGTTGCAAACTCCACACAGAAAGGCCCTTGCGCCAACCCCGCCTCGGGTATGGGCACGGTTAAATAGCAGATCTACAAGCCAGCAAGATGGTCTTCCCCCAGAAGATAAGATTAGTCTATCAGCAGCAGTTTTTCTAACTTCTCTCACCTTCTCTCAGCTGATTCACTTCACTTTTCAGTCTCTGCAGTTCCTCCACCAACTCTTCCAGTCTGGAATCTGGAAAAACATGTATAATCTATTAATCACACAGAAGATACTAAAATAAATACTACAATGTAGACACAGTATTGCATCAAAATACAACTTAAAGTACCAAAAATAGAAAAGACTCAGTATGCAAGTATACAGTACTTGAGTGAACGTACTTAGTGACTTTACACCAATGGCAGCTGGTGAAACGATGAAACATTTAAGACATATTCCAAGTTGAAGTTCATAACTTATTAAAGCCTTATTTTTTTAAAGTCACGTTAACAAGCATTGTAGTCTCTTGAAAATAAATACATTGCATGTTCAAATATGTTTGGGCTGAAACGTTAACGGGTAATTATGGGCACAATAGATTTGCCCGTAAACCTCAAGTGTAGCAGCATATACAGCAATATACAGTAATATACAGGTGTGATGGTACAATTCGGGAGTTTACCGTAGTTTGATGGAATGGCAGCAGCCTCAGCCAGACAGAACAGCAGAAGCAGCAAAGCAGTCTTCATGGTGAAGTCCAGGATGTGAGGCTAACATGCATCATGACAGCCTGTATTTATTGGAGTTTCAGACACAGCGCTATCGTATTCCTGTTTCTCATTGGATGGAGGCGTGGAGAAGCATGTTTAGAGGCAAACTGATTGGTTCCACTTTTTAGAGTTTTTTGGAGTTATGTGTTCCTAAGACTGGCAGTGGTTTTTCAAAGTGGGGTCTGCGGACCCCCCCCCCCCCCCCCCCCAGGGGTCCTCGGCAAAACAAGGAACAATTTAAACACATTTAAAACTTAAAAAGCCGATCTACATTTTTTTTTAACTATGCGTAATTGTGAATAATTGTGAATAATGGGCCCGATTCACTAAGCACTCCTTGGGCTTAAAACGGCCATACAGACATCATGACAAAATGTGATGAGGTCAGCACATTTTGGGAACATTTGGGAAAGTGGCTATGGCTGGTTTTAGCCCAAGGAGTGTCTTTTGTGCAAAACTAATGCTTGGAATGGATTCAGAATCATGAAAAACCCCTAGTTTGACACGTCACATGCTACTTAAAGGAAAAGGAAAAATGTGACATTTTTGCCAGCCATAGGATGTTAATGGTAGGGGTCAGAAGAAACCAGCCATAGGATGTTAATGGTATAGGGGTCACAAGAAACCCAATACTAACAGCCGGTCAGCAAGTGGATTCATGAATGTATGTACTGTATATAGACCATATTCTAGGCCAATAAAAAAAATACTATATACCAAATGTCCCACTTTAAACAAAAGAAGCCTGTCGGCTGCCGGACTATAATTTCAGAGGAGTAAGAGAGGCCTTATGTTACGTCATGGTATGTGTGGGTCAAAGAGTAGGTCTGTGTGTTGACACATGATCAGTGCCGACAGTGTGTAAACATGTTTACAATTTAGGCATGTAGCAGACGCTCTTAATCCAGAGCGATTTACATAAGCAAGAACCAAAAACATGGCAATACATCATATTACAGTACATAAAAAAATAGTTACCGGTATCATGAATAATATGTATAAGCTAAGAAGGTGACGGTGGAATATCTATATAATGACACTATGCATTTATACTATATGTCTTTATAGCACAGGTAGACTCTTCACATACTAGAGCATGTCTGAAATAAGTGTCAGAGCTGAAATCGACATGTAAATATGAAATAAATGCTTAAACATGTAGCTATAGGTGTAATGTTAGAGACCACAGAAGTGAACCTTTCAAGCCTGTTTTCTCAACTCGCTGGTTTCTGCCATATCTCTATAAGCCATATCTCCAAAACTGGCGGGTCAAACTGATCAACCAATATGTCAATTTGTAGCTATGATTACCTGCTTTCATATGACATGAAAAAAATTAAAAATAATCCAATGGCAGTCCCTCAGCCAAATTTAGTCACATACGTTGAGCCTTTGCATACGCCTGTAAGGTCGTCAGGGCTATAGGATAGGTGCTACGGGCCATGATGGAGTCTGAAGAGGTGGGTTTTCAGACTACGGTGGAAGATTGGGAGTGAGGCTGCAGTTCTAGGAAAGTGCTTTCCATAGTTTGAGCCCAAAGGGAGAAGTTTGGGATGTGGCGTTTCTAGTGAAGCTACTGTACTTCCAGCTTCCCTGCGTTGACTGATCTGAGTGCGCGGGAGGGTTTGTATATAGGGTTTGATCAAGGCCAAGGTAAACTTTATTGTCCACAAGGGAAATTTGTCTTGGGCTTTCACCCCAGCTATACAGCCACACAGAAAACATCAATGACAAACTACTAAAATACTTGACAGGAGTTTTTTTTTTTAAATCTGATGTACTTCCAGTTTGGTTCTTTGTATCTTCTCCCAGAGAGCAGAAGTACAAACTCGCCATTTAAAACATGGGTAACATCACTGACGATTTTTAGAGCCTGTTTTAGTGCAGCCTGCTCATGAATAGACTGCAGAGAGGGGAGTTGTCTTACCCCTATGATCTTTTGGATCATAGGGATAGATTACCGAACCTAACTGTGACGCCAAACATCACCAGACTTTCCAAGACTGCTCGGACTAGCAAGACACTATGGGGGTTCCACACCTTTGGTTGCTTTGAATGCCAGTTTGTATTCTGTGCGGGCAGCGACCGGGAGCCAGTGCAGGGAGCGGAGAAGGGGGGGGGGGGGGGACACATACGAGAACTTTGGAAAATGAGGGAGTGCATGCACAATCATTGCACAGAATGTCCAATTTCACAAGCTTTCAGAGTGATTAGACAATAGAAGATCTACAAGCTCAGCATTGCTGTTTTCAAATAGCCAAAGTACAGTATATAATTAAGATAGGGCTGTTAATCACAATGTGTTTCACTGTTTTGTGATAACACTGACTACGTTGTAATGACGTGTGGGTGAAAGAGTAGGTCTGTGTTGACAGACACATGATCAGTGCTGACATGATCAGTGCTGACATGATCAGTGCTGACACACACACACACACACACACACACACACACACACACACACACACACACACACACACACACACACACACACACACACACACACACACACATTTATCTGTCCCCCTATATCAACATTGGCAAGTAGGAAATATGTGTATATGGATGGGGTAATTGTACATTTCTAATAAAGTGACAATCGAATGACTTTTCAAGACCTTGTTAATTCCAAATTGGTCATAGTCAAAATATTACGCAAGAAATAGGCAAACATTGTGAAAAATAACAGATCTACGTATGCAAGCTCTGAATCCAATGACTTCTGACGGCTATAGTCCTTCAAGTTAAATTCAAAGAGCTCATAAAGCAGCTCATGTCAAGCATTCTGTGGCCATGAAGCAATCCAGCTACAGTATAGATTTTGTTCATTATGTAGCCGTCAAGCAAGCTGTAGAAATAGCCAAGCAATCTATAAGTATAGAGTTTTCAATCGTACAGTAGCTGTCAAGCAGCCAGTGGTAGGAAAAAGTACACAAATGTTTTACTTTAAGTAAAAGTACCAATACTGCAATGTAGATTCTACTCCGTTATAGTGTGTCCCATTTCACAAGTTCAAAATGTGTAGACAATCCTTTGAAAATAGCAGATCTACAAGCTCACAATGAGTCGCATCGTGAGCTTGTAGATCTGCTATTTTCAAATGGCCCCGAAATGTATATAATTATAGGGTTGAAGTGGTTAATGTATGTTTTTTTTTTTCTAATCAGAACTAAAATCTCCAAAGTAACTAAAGTTTTCAAATTATCGTAGTGGAGTAAATGTACAATATTTGCCTCTGAAATGTAGCGGAGTGGAAGTAAAAGGTACTGAAAATGTGACGTAGTCAAGTAAAGTACAGACAACTCAAAACCGTGGGGGTCCCTGGCCTAGACCAGGGGCGCGCCGCGCTTAAAAGGGGCGGGCTGTCATCCGGGCCGCGGGACCCCAGGAGGGTCAGTGCTTAAGGGTGGGCACTCGGGGGCGGGCGGTGTGCCTGCATGGTTCCCCCGGGCCCGTTCGGATTATCGCACTAAGTGTGGATGTGCCCCAGCAGGGGCTGCAGGGCAGGGTACTCCACAATTGCAACCACTATATGAATGGCAAGTATTTCATACAGCTTAAGTTCAGAAAATCTGAACTATCCCTTTAAGTATAGCCTATAACACGCAGTCTGGATTGTCATTCCGTCTCCCTTATCGACCAGCCGATAGGACGTATCTTTGTAATGGTATAGCCATTCAGGGCAGGAGCCAAGCTATAGTACTTACAGTAAGTAAATGTACTCGTAAATGTTCCACACCACTGCAAGCAGCTGTAGCTATACCGTACTCGTACTGTATATAGCCAAGCAATCTACCATATACAGCCTTCCTCTGCTGCCACCTCTGGGTTTTTGCTCATGATTCATATTCACAAACGTGGCACGTTTGCGCCGCTCCAGGGAGCAAGGCTATCGGGTATAAAACTGTCACCAAGACTAAATGGAGGAAGTGTAATCTAAAGAGCGGGGTGTAGTTTATCAATGTGATTTAGAGAAAGAGGGTTGAAGTGGTTCTAGAACAGCTATACTGTAAAGGGCCCGAAGCGGAGCGGAGTGAGCTTCCGATTTCTATTAACGGTCGAGCTACGCCAAGCGTGCGCACACGTGAGGGCTGGCTGTGGCTCAGGAGGTATATAGAGCAGGTCCTCCAATGATCCCTGCGGGTCGGCGGTTCGAATCCCGGCTCCTCCTCCTGAACACATGTCGAAGTGTCCTTGGGCAAGAAGACACTGAACCCCACAGTGCCTCCAGTGAGTCGGTCGGTGTGAGCTCGCCAACCGTCGGTGTGTGAATGTGTGAAGTGAGGACGCTGGCGTCGACTGTTCGCCGCTTCAGCTCCCATAATGCATGAATGAATGAACCGTTGTTGTAAAGCGCTTTGAGCACTTGCGGAAAAGCACTATAAAAATGCAATTAATTATGTGTGTGTGTGTGTGTGTGTGTGTGTGTGTGTGTGTGTGTTTGTGCAAACACGCTTTGAAAATTAAAATAAATAAATCCCGGATTGAAAGGTATGACAAAGTATCATACTGTAGGTGTGCCGGGCAGGGCTAACACACACACACACACACACACACACACACACGGAGTGACTGACTAACCGCCCACGTCTCTCCTCTGTGCAGCGCTCTGCGGGGGGTCAGTGAAGAACGCCACGGTGGGCCGGGTGCTGTCCCCCTCCCCCTCCTCCGCCAGCCCCAACGCCACCCAGGACCTGTCCTGCTCCTGGTCCCTAGAGGCCCCCAAGGGCCAGAGGCTGCACCTCCATCTGGAGAGGCTGACCTTGGGCCCCACTGACAGGTGTGTGTGTGTGTGTGTGTGTGTGTATTACTAGACTTGTGAGGACCATTTTCCAGGTCCTCACAAGGGGAACGCGCTGTGTCATTCTCCGAAAAAATAGCTGATATACAAGTGGCACACATTAGCTTGTAGATCTGCATTTCTTTTGACATTGTGCTTTAGCTTTACAGTAAATGGCAAACAATGGCAATCATAAAATTGCATCCTAAAATTTGTACAAAAAAAGTACAGTATTGCAAGTGTGTGTGTGTGTGTGTGTGTGTGTGCCACGGTGTGCCATGATATAAGTCCTTGTGAAATGTATGTACTGCAAAATCCTTTTCCCCTAGTGGATATAATAAGGGACATTGTATTGTAATCCCGTGGTGCAGGTTGGTGCTGTGGAGTGGGCTGGACGCGGGCTCTGTGGTTCTGTTCGACTCGGGCCGGGGGGCTCCCATCCCCTTCGAGGGGGTGATCAGTGAAGGCCCGGCTGCCAGGGTCCAGTTCAACACGGACCAGCCCAACCACATCACGGGCTTCAACATCAGATACGAAGGTATATGGAAATATAATGCATGAGAAATATGTGTTTTTATCATGATGATAAGACTTGAACCCATTTAGACCTGAGGACGATGTAACTCTATATAGAACACTAAACACGGACAATTATATTATTGTAATTTTTTAGATGGTCGGTGGCCAAATACAGATAATTCTTGGGGTCCTTGACCCCAACTTGACAACTGAAACACTTGTTACACTGTTTGCAGTGGTAAGGTCTTTCTCCAGTGTGGTAGTGTGTATTTTCAAATGACCAAGAGGACTGAAACACTTTGACTGAAACACGGTTTTTCACGCTGGTGACTTGTCCAGGTTACTTAAATGACTGAAACTCTTGTCACCATGTTTGCAGTGGTAGGGTTTTTCTCCAGTGGGGAATGGATAAGCTGGTGTGTTGTCAAAGCATCTACACGACTGAAGCTTCTGTCACATCGTTTACAGTGGTAGGGTTTTTCTCCCGTGTGGATACGCTGGTGTATTGTCAAAACCCCTTGACGACAGAAACACTTGTCACACTGTTTACAGTGGAAAGGCATTTCTCCGGTGTGGATGCGCCGGTGTCTCTTCAGGGTACTCAAAACACTGAAACTCTTGTCACAGTGTTTGCAGTGGTAGGGATTTTCTCCGGTGTGGATACGCTGGTGTATTTTCAAATAATTCAGCCGACTAAAGCTCCTGTCACATTGTTTACAGTGGAAAGGAATCTCTCCTGCGTGCATACGCTGGTGTGACTTCAAGTCGCCTGAACGACTGAAACTCTTATCACACTGTTTACAGTGGTTACGTTTCTCTCCGGTGTGGATACGCCGGTGTTTCTTCAAGTCGCCTCGCTCGCTGAAACTCTCGTCACACCGTTTACAGTTAAAAGGCATTTCTCTCGCGTGGACACGCCGGTGTGTCCTGAGGTGACTCGGGTCTCCGAAACTCTTGTCACAACGTTTGCAATGGAAAGGTTTCTCTCCCGTGTGGATACGCTGGTGTGACTTCAGGCTACTGGAATGGCTGAAACTCTTGTCACAATGTTCACAATGGAAAGGTTTTTCTCCAGTGTGGACACGCCGGTGTTCTTTCAAACGATCGAGACGACTGAAAGTACTGTCACACTGGTTACAGTCGAAAGGTTTTTCTCCTGTGTGGATATGCAGGTGTCTCTTTAGGCGACTCAAAATACCGAAACTCTTGTCACAATGTTCACAGACGTGGGGTTTCCTTCCCGTGTCGGTCGTCTGATGAGTCTTCACCTGTCCTGCAGGCTGAGCTGCGATAGTCTCGGTAAGCGGTTGACGACAGCGCGATCCTGGTCGGTTTGCGTCTTCTTTTTTCTGGCCGTTTAGAGAGCCGTCGATCTCGCGACAGACGGCCGAGGGGATCTCGCCCTCGCTCTGCATCCGGCGGTCCAGGTCACTGTGGCCCGTCATTGCGTGTTCATGAAGGTAGACCTCAGACATCAAGGCATATGGAGGGGGAGACCTCATCATACCTTACAGAGCAATATACCCATGCATGACTAACAACAACACCACTTTGTTCAGGCGCCACTGCAGTTTGCGCATCATGTGCCCTGAATTTGGCACGATCTTATAATGCTGTTTCAGACGTCGGGGTTCGGGGACCACCAAGGGATCCACGCACAGGATGAGGCCCTGAATTATTATGTGACAATTATTGTCTTTTGTCCCAGATCCATGCCCCACCCGGCTATGTAATACCCGTTGTACCCGTGTCAGGGTAACCGTTCCACTGATCTGTCTGTGTCCCTTTTATGCCCATATATTTCTGTTTCTGTCTCTCTGGAGTTCTTTGTCAGGCATGCCCAAATATGGAGTCACTGGCAGGTGTCAGAACAGGCCAGCTCCATATATGAAGCCTGGACAGGGGCCCCGTCCAGAGCCCAGGAAGAGGCCCTTGTGTGGCGCTGCCCTCCCTGTGGGGGTGTGGAACGCGTGGGTTGAATTTGAAGTCGGTGGGGCGAACGCTTCTCGAGTTATGTGGATTTACAGACGTGATAGATGTGGATACACAGAAACAAAAACACAACTGCCCTTTCCCAGACCATGAATGCAGCATTTACTATATGGTGGAAGAAATGCACATTCCACTCCTTTCCTTGCCATGCCATAATATACCGGAAGGCAGCATTCAGGAGAATTGCTTTTTTCCCCTTTAGTCTCCTGAACTTGAACACAGTATTTCGCTTCGAACAAAACTTTAGAAATCCAATGTCGTTACACACCTGCATCTCCCACTAGCTAAAGAGTGCTGGGTTGCGCCCCGAAAATAGCTGATCTACAAGCTCGCAGCGCGATGCGTTGTGAGCTTGTAGATCTGCTATTTTCGTCCAAAAAAGTGCCCTCTTGCGGGATTTCAGCCCCTGCCTCTCTAACACTCTCTAACACGTCCCTGCTGATCCCAGATCACGGAGACACGACGCAGTCGCTCTGGGATAAGACGGTAACAAGATGACTCGCCCCGTTTCTGTTTTCCTCCCAGAATTCTCCCCAGTGAGGGCTTGGTGGGAGAGGCTGGACAGCAGACGGCTGGACTTTGAATTTCTCTAACTATAAACTTTCATGACAGCAGAACAGCCTGAGTACAAATATAATTTATGAAAAGCTACTACAGTGAAGTCTGTTCACAGAAGTTGTTGTAGGATATGTGGGGATTATCTGACGAGGTACTGTTTGAGTGTGCAAAACCTTATACATATACTAAATAATACTAAATAGTTTATAGGGTCAATATAAGTAAAATAATATAGCCTTTCTACAGGAGTATCTTTTTATATTTTTCCAAAAAGAATACAAACAGCCAATAGCATAATATTACAAAGTTATCCCCCTCGCTGGTGAGGAAAAACGGCCAAGCACCGGAGCGAGTCATCCGGTATTCGGATAAGACTGCCCGCTAAATGCCGACCAATTTAAATTGTACAGTATTTGTGGTAATACTGTCCCATTTTTCTTTCCCAGCGTTTGAGCGCGGCCACTGCTACGAGCCGTACCTCCTCAACGGTAACTTCACCACGTCGGACCTCTCCTACGGGGTGGGAGCGGTGGTCCAGTTCTGCTGTGACCGGGGCCACTCCTTAGAACAGGGACCGCCCGTCATCCAGTGCATCAACGCCAGGGACCCCTACTGGAACGACACGGAACCCATATGCAAAGGTGAGGGCCTGAAGGGACTGAAGACTTTTCTTTTTGACAAGGCATTTGGCTAGGTGGACTTTTAGGATGCCCCTGTGTGCTTTTACCCTTTTAGCTGTGTACCTCCACGAAATGCATGAATTGTCCTTATTTTAGTCCTTTTATATATCCATCCATCCATCCATCTTCAACCGCTTATCCGTAGTCGGGTCGTGGGGGCAACAGCTCCACCAGAGAGCTCCAGACTTCCCTCTGCAGAGCAACCGTATAGTGACTTCCTCCTGGGGGATCCCGAGACGTTCCACAGGCCAGTGAGTCGATGTGTTTCCTCCAACTGCGCCTTGGTCTGCCCCGGGGTCTCCTCCCAGTGGGACGTGGTCCTTGGTCTGCCCCGGGGGCCCCCAAGGGTCTCATCCTGTCCCCTAACTATCCTCTCTCTCCCCTCTCTGCAGCGCTGTGTGGGGGGGACCTGGGGGCCCCCAAGGGTCTCATCCTGTCCCCTAACTAGGGATGTTGAAAAATGTTGAAAATCGACTCGATTATCGACTCATGCCTCCCGCGACTCAAAACGTATGAGTCGAAAAATCGTTTTTATTTGTATTATACTTTTTTGTAATGTAAAACGTTATAAACGTTGCTGTTTCAAATGTTTTCCAAATGGGAGAGGTACATGTTTGTCCTGTGCTGCTGCGCCTGTCAGTGCCGCTGTGGACCCCATCGTCCAAGGGTGTGTGTGGTGGGGGGTGGTATCTTAGCAACACTGAATGATCTGTCCCATTGGTCGTGTGCTTGTATCATGAGCCAATGGCTGCAGCTCTGAGCTTCCCAGACCCAGGTTCACATCTCATCTACACATGCCGTAAAGTGAGCTGACAGCCACAGGTCTTCTCTGTTCTGAGCGGTGAGCGCTCTTCTCTTCTCGTGAAGAAAGCAGGACAGAGTTGTCAAATAAATCGCGCCGTCATTCATACTGTATTTATTCTCCGACATGACATTAAAATACGGAACAACGTGCGTCCCGTATCAGTTCATTACGGGGCTCGTGACAGGCTGCAGACACAGAGTTGGGACTACTAGCCGATAGCGCCGCTGCTCCTTCAGTTTAGTTGTTTACAAAATAAAGTTAATTTTTTATTATTGGGATTTGATCATTGATGCAAATTCTAAACATATGGATGCAGCTGCAGAAGTTGTGTTGCTTAAAGGAATGCATAGTTGCGTTCTCCTCAACTGCTGCGCAGCAACAACAAAAAAAAGGAAAAAAGTCGTTCGACACGTCGATTTTAGGCCTCGATTCGTCGATTGGCCACATACGAGTCGTTTGGCATCCCTACCCCTAACTATCCTCTCTCTCTCCCCTCTCCACAGCGCTGTGTGGGGGGGACCTGGGGGGCCCCAGGGGCCTCATCCTGTCCCCTAACTATCCTCTCTCTCTCTCTCTCTCCCCTCTCCGCAGCGCTGTGTGGGGGGGACCTGGGGGCCCCCAGGGGCCTCATCCTGTCCCCTAACTATCCTCTCTCTCTCTCTCTCTCTCCCCTCTCTGCAGCGCTGTGTGGGGGGGACCTGGGGGCCCCCAGGGGCCTCATCCTGTCCCCTAACTATCCTCTCTCTCTCTCTCTCTCTCCCCTCTCCGCAGCGCTGTGTGGGGGGGACCTGGGGGCCCCCAGGGGCCTCATCCTGTCCCCTAACTATCCTCTCTCTCTCTCTCTCTCCCCTCTCCGCAGCGCTGTGTGGGGGGGACCTGGGGGCCCCCAGGGGCCTCATCCTGTCCCCTAACTATCCTCTCTCTCTCTCTCTCTCTCCCCTCTCCGCAGCGCTGTGTGGGGGGGACCTGGGGGGCCCCAGGGGCCTCATCCTGTCCCCCAACTACCCGGAGTGGTACGGAGAGGGAGAGAACTGTAGCTGGAGGATCCACGTCGGGGAGGGGAAGCGCGTGCTGCTGGACGTACAGCTGTAAGAACGCTCGCTTTTGACCCTTATTAGATCTTTAACTCTTGAGAGCGTAAAATGAAAATGGTCGGATCTACAAGCTCACACATGTTATCCCATTCTGACCTGAGATCAGATTCATACAAGGTTTCCACTGGACACACACTGGGTCTGATTAACCCATTCTGACCTGAGATCAGATTCTAAAAATGTCAGTTGTTGTTAGATTTTTCAAAAAATAGCAGACCTACAAGCTCGTAGCGCGCCACTCTGTGGCGCGCTACGAGCTTGTAGATCTGCTTTTTTTCAATACCTAAAGCATAACATAGTGCTAACACCAAAATGGGTGCCCGGTCAGAATGGGTTAACTGCCATACATGGTGTGTGACCTGCTGAGTGAACAATACTGTCACCTAGTGGATGTCATTGTCATGTCAAGAGAATGCATGGTCATTATGCGTGGGACCTCCTCCGACCGAGAGTGTGAAGAAGAAGAAGGAGAAGAATCTCTGGCAGGTGTAATGGATGTGTGTGTGGGCCTTAGAGTATATATACAATAGAGAAGACACCCAAGTTTTCCTCCCGTCCACTTGCATTGAGTTGCTCAGAAGCGCATGAGGCGAATCCACTCCTCCTTCCGGTTTAGGAGCAGTGTGCATTCTGGATGGATTGTCCTCAAACACATGAACGCGCGAGCGACCGGCAGAGTGGACGGAGCCTAGTGCGCGTTCATGTGTTTGAGGACCAAACCTTACCAAACTGCAATACCTTCTTCGGCCACTATGTCCATTGCGCTTCAGGATTTCCTCTGGGTGTCTTCTCTATTGTATAATAACTCTATGGTGTGGGCGTGTTGCCTGGGTCAGTCACCACTGATTTATTATCCATTGAGATTTCATTATGGAAGCCAGCGTGTCTATATATGGAATCATGTCATGTAACAGACAGAGCGAAGGTACCCAATCTAAAAGCTCACAACATGTCACACCGCAAACCTTGTGAGCTCGTCACATATTCAGAAACATCTCGAATAAGACATGAATGGTTTTGAATGTTTCATATGAAAGCAAAAGGTTTAAATTAAAAAGCCTCACTCTGTGTTTTCCTCAGCTGCATGGTTGGCTGTATGTAGAACTGCAGGAACAATATAGCTTTAGAGTGAGAATACAGAAATATCATAATTCTACATAATATTTGACTAAGAGGGCCTGCAGCCATCGCGCAAATTCCAACTTTTCACCAGAAGAGAAAACCTTTTTATTTATTTTTTCTCAAAATGAGACTCTTCACATACTAGAGCATGTCTGAAATAAGTGTCAGAGCTGAAATCGACATGTAAATATTAAATAAAGGCTTAAACATGTAGCTATAGGTGTAATGTTAAGAGTCCACAGAAGTGAACCTTTTCAAGCCTGTTTTCTCAACACGCTGGGGGGGGGGGGTCCTTTAAAATGTATGACATTTCGTGATGAACTGCATAACAATCTTGAGGGGCGCTAGCCCTTCATAAATGTCCAGCTTTGAGGGTTTGTGTAAACACAAACATTGAAGACAAAGGTGAGGACGCAAATTGTGATTGGCCGGAATGAGATTATGTATATGATGAGCGCCCCTCACTTCACACGGGTGTGATTTTAATATGTATACATTTGCTTATTTAAATATGAATTAACTTTCAAGTCAATTGTGTGTTTGTGGATAACGGAACACATCTGTAAATGTTGAAATGTTTGTGGATCATGTTACTTGCATTTATTTAAAAAAAAGATCACACTTGTGTGAAGTGAGGGGTGCCTGCTGTATTTATATCGGCCACATGATGTCTTACGTCGTCATACTGTACAGTACTGTAAGTGCTCTAAACAAACTTTGCAATATCCTCAAAGTCCATAGACTTGGCCGCCATATGACTCATAATCTTCACAGGCCATGTTACAGTCCACTGCACGCCATCGGCGCGCCTTGTTTTATGTGCCCCAAAATAACAGATCTGTAAGCTGTCGAGACACGCCATGAGCGGTGCGTTGGTTGGTTTGTAAACTTGGTATGTTTTGTTCTTTTGGACCGTGACGCCCATTACGCCTGTCTGCATTTGGGTTAAGAGGCGATCGTTGATGTAAACTACACCGCCACCACTACTCCTAGATTATAGCCACGTTGGCAGTTGAATTATAATAATATTGTGGCTCTGTTCGGGACTGTTGCACACCGGTGAATGATTGCACTTTGTGAACGGAGACAATACTTGGACACGAGTCCATTTTTACTCTCACACACTGAACCACGGCGCCGTGGCCCTTCGGGCCATTTAGTGGCATTTTCTTTTCTTTGTTTTTGTCTGGATTTCTCGGGCTTTTTCGGCCATAACAACGTTATGGTACCTTTTCAGGGTCGGGCCGAGCCACAGGACTTTTTGGGCCCGTTGAGAACTCTAGACTAGCGCGCCTCAAAAATGATTGACTCAATGTTCAATCCATCCATGTGTATCAGCAGCTATTTGTGTGTGAATCTTAAAACAGCGTGAAGGATATCTCTGATATAATTGGACGAAGGAACTAACGAACAAACGCATGTACAGTACTGTATGTGTCTGTACAGTATATCCACAACTGCAGATTTAACAATTCACAAATATAATCGCTGTGCCGCTAGCAACTCCCAGAGGTTGGTCAGAGCAGTGGCTCTCAGAAGAGGGGTCCAGGGACCACCGGGGGTCCTTGAGGGGTTACAGGGGGTCCTCCAGCAAAATGAATTAATACAGCATCACAATCATTTTAACTACTTTGGTGGCCATTGGGTTCGGGCATCTGGTTAGGATGCCTCTCGGGCGTCTCCCTAAAAAACACCCATGTGAAGTGAATGGCGCTCTTATCATCGTACATCATTTCATTCCGGGCCAATCATCGTCCTCACCTTCATCTTCAATGTTTGTGTTACGCAATGTTTACACAAACACTCAATATTGTCCATTCGTCCTCAATGGGGATTTGATGTTTGAGTTAGGACAACATTTGGGTTACACACACCAAAAGCTAGACTTACTGTAGGAGGGGCTATCGCCCCTCAAAAAATAAATTAATAAAATACGTGGCTGCTTGGGGACTCCATGAGTGTCAGAGGAGACACGTGGCTGTGCAAAAGAAAAAGAAGAAAAAAAAAGATTGATTTAAAAATAAGACCGCTGGCGGTGACACATGACTTGAGCCAGTGACCTGGGGTCCATCATTGCCAACCCTCTGTATGTTTGTATCCGGACTGCAGCTCGTTCAATCTCTGTTGCACTACCTCCATCTCGTTCTTCCTCGTTTTGATCTTGGAGAAAGCCAGCTGGTATCAAAGAATATAGTAATTTATTCTGCATTCCACTCAGCGATGCACTGTTGGTTCCTGGAGATGACTGACCGCGGTCAACTCGGTTTTTGCTCTTCTTCCCTTAGATTAGACGGTGTTTTGAGTTTAAGCTCAGAGGTGTTCCCATGGAAGTCTTCCAGCTCTCTCTCTCCATCTCATGGATCTGCCCCTTAAGAGAATCGTCTGCTTATGGTTCTTGGGTGTTCAGCCTAACATCGTCATCTGTGACCACGTGTCCCTCTATGAGATCTTCCTTTCCAGGGCCTGGATGTCATTCTTCAGAGAACATGGATCATGTCGTTGAAGCTTCTCTTGCTTGTACACTGCTTCCAAAGTGTTCTTCCTGACGTTTATTTTCATTTTCTTATGGCGGCCAGTTGTCCCGTGGTTCGGGGTGGTTTCCGTGCTACCAGCGTTGATCTCACAGCTACAGTAAGCGGAATTACGTTACGCGTCAGTCTGTTTGTGGATGCGGTGGCGGGCGATGATCTTATGGCTGTAGGCGGAATTACGTTACTCGTCGGTCTGTTTGCGGCCGTAGTGGCGGCCGGGGCAGGCCCGGTTCTGGCCTGGATGGAGGGGAAGGAGGTACTACTGAAGTGCTTGTGGAGCCTTTTCATGGGGGAGTTTGAGATGCTGTCGAGCACAGGCGGAGGAGGAGGCACGGGCGTTTCACGGAACAGCCAGGGGTGCTTGAGGGCCTGGCTGGGTGTGAGGCGCTCCGAGGGGTCCCAGTTCAGACACTTCTTCATGAAGTCAGTAAAGTTGGAGTCCATGCAGCCCCTCAGTGCAACCCTCCAGTCTTTGCTCCCTGGGGGGCCTCTTATCTTGCCTTGGGGGGAGCGGGACGCCGCGAGCATGGTGGCCCCCGAGGACAGTGCTATGCTGTCGCAGTAACGTGGATGGCCCTTGGAGTTGATGAATTTCTTCGCCTGTTTGGCCTGCTCCAAGATCTTCCGTGGAGGCATGCCCAGAAGTTCCATGACACAGGCCAGCTGGTCGCCTTCGTCCTCACCGGGGAACAGAGGGTAGCCCGTCAGCAGCTCGGCCAGGATGCAGCCGAAGCTCCACATGTCGATGGGCAGGCCGTAGCGCGCGACGAGGATCACCTCCGGGGCGCGGTAGAAGCGAGACTGGACGTATGTGTAGACGCGCTGGTGTTCGAAACAGCTGCAGCCGAAGTCGATCACCTTGACGTCGGTGCGTCCGTCGTGCTTGAGCTGGATGTTCTCGGGCTTCAGGTCACAGTGGACGATCTTTTGCCTGCTCAGCGCCTCCAGACACTGCAGGATGGACATGGCGAACTTCCTGACCACCGGCAGGCCGAAGCCCTGGAACTTGTTCCTCCTCATGAGCTCGTACAGGTTGATGCTCAGCAGCTCGAAGGTCATGCAGATGTGGCCGCGGAAGGCGAAGTGCTCCAGCAGGCGCACCACGTTCATGGCGTCGCTGCGGTCCTGCTCGCGCAGGACCTCCAGGATGTGGATCTCCTCCTGCGCCTGCCGCTGGAAGCGCGCCTCGTTGCGGACCATCTTCAGGGCCACCCTCTGCCTCAGCCGGTGGTCGTAGACCTCGGACACCTGTCCGAAGCTGCCCCTGCCGATCACCCGGACGACCTCGTAGCGGTAGGCCACGTGGTCGCGCAGGACCATGACGTAGTGGGCCTCGTCGTCGTCGTAGCCGCAGTTGTTGCTCGCGCCGGCGACGGCGGGCCTCTTCCTGGCGTCGGTTCCCAGGTAGTAGACGTCCGAGTAGGAGTGGATCTCCGTCTGCTCCAGGACGGTCAGCTTGGAGCGGTAGCGCCGGAGAGCCTGCTTAGGCGTCAGAGCGTTGGTGTCGCACGGCTTGGCGTCCACGCCGGGCACCTTGGATGGGCCGGCCAAGCCGGCCAAGGGTTTACCCAGCAGCCTACCGGCGGGGGCGGCCCTGTCGCGATTGAGCTTCAGCCGAACGCCTCGCACCGTCGCCGCCGGGTCCCTCAGTATGCCCTGCGTCTTGAGGCTTTGGTCCGTCCTCGTGTGCGAGTCACACAGTCCTTTTATGACGTTCTCCTTTTTTAATGACTTAACGCCTTTCATGTTGTTTTGTTATGCGTGAAGGTCTTCCAACCACCTGGTGTAAATATAATAGTCTATATGTGGATGAACCCACCGTGGGCTCGGCTATAGCCTTGGGTTAGGGACCAGCGCCATGGTGAGGTATCGCATGTTTTATATTGTCCGTTCTATCACTCTAATGCAGCGATTACGCCACCCTGCCCCAACTGCCTGTGGTTGGCTGCCAGCCAAATGAGACGGGTTGTGGATGGTGCAACGACACAGATATGCACGCGCAACACAAACGCTGTATCTGGTGAACGGTTTCACAGGGACAACCCGTCCACTTGCCCAGTACATGTACAGGAGCTGAAACTGAGTTCTCACTGCGGTATCCTATATATGGTCTCACTCACGGGGACACGTGACGTAACCCGTTTGCTTATTTAAGCCCTAGTCGTGCGTCCTTCTGGCGGATAGTCAGGTTCTCTTTAACTCTTAGAGTAAGTACTGTTTTCAGCTGCGTATGTCCCCAACTCCTTCGGCCAATCAGGGATTTTCGGTGACACGCTCGGCCAATCAGCCACTTCTATTTACCCATTTGCCAAGGAGGCTTGCATTGGGAAAGAGAACATACATAGCCAAGACATCCTCACATGTTGGGTGGTCTAGAATAGACCAGGGGTGTCAAACTGGTGGCAGAAGGGGGGGGAGAGATAAGTTGACAAGAGTCTTAGAAGTAAGTTGCGTGCGCGCTCTGCTCGCGCACAAGTAGGCCATTAATGGCCAACTTGTGTGCAAAGCGCAAGTTGGCAGCTCAACAGAAGAGTGCATTTCTAGTTTTTCCTTGTTTTCTTCTGATGCAATATATTCCAGTTGACCTTATCTTCTTGAAATATTTTCCCCCTCGGGCCACCAAACATGACGTTGGTACTTAGAATTTGAAACTCTGTTCAATAAATAAACATTATCATAACAATGCCGGGTCAGAGGCGCGTGCAGAACTGAACATATGGATTCCAACACCATCCTGTGAGCTAAGGACCCAGGCGTGCTGAACAAGGTTATTGCATTTTTCATTTACCTTCGTTATTTTATTTCATCACTCTGACTTTGTTTTCAGTTCAAGTTTAAATTAGTAAAGTGTGCTGTGAGCTTGTAGAGCCACTATTTTAACTACAGTGGGATGGATGATTCGCTTGTGACATCCAGCCCAAATAGGGATATATGATTGCAGACAAGACGACGCATCTATGAGTACATAAAAAAATCCATAAAAGTCCATAGCCTGGGCTACCACTCTGTTTAAAATGCTCTAAACAAACAAAGAAATCAAATCACCCTCAGGTGAAGTGAGGGCTGCCCACTGCAGCTGTCATATGTAGACGAGCAAATCTGTATTTTTATCTTTGTATATACTCAAAGATAGAATTCCCATTGACAATGAATGGAGAATTTACGTCATAATTATATTGTAGACAATCAAATGGGCTATATTCTTCCTATAGATACACAAAGATGAATTCCCATTGACGAACGACTGGACGACGACATAAGAGCACCACCCCTGCTCACTTCACACGGGTGTGATGTTCTTCCCTCCTCCTCCATGCAGGCTGAACATCAGCGACAGTGACATGGTGAGCATCCTGGACGGGGACGAGGTCAGCCCTCGCGTCCTGGGACACTACGTGGGGGGGAGCAGACCCTTCAAGCTGTCCTCCACCAGCCCCGACCTGACCGTCACCTTCCACTCGGACCCCGCTGGCCTGGTGTTCGGCAAGGGAGAGGGCTTCATCATCAACTACATGGGTGAGCCTCAGAGGTAGATGGCCTGGATGTCTCAAAACCCCTTCGTCCTGCGTGATTCTCAACCCTAGTTGTTTTGAGGGGAGCTATAGCCCCTCCAGTATACAGCTTTTTGTCCTTAAAGGAGCATTCAGTGATTTGGAAAACCCCCCGGTCTGCCCCGGTAACAAGACGTGCACATGCACGCGCTACAGTGGGGGGGGGGGGGGGGGGGGACACACGCGACAGGCCAACAGCACGCACACCAAGGCCCGCCCCCGCTCGATCATGATTGGCGGAAGGCCCCTCTCTATCCTGATTGGATGAAGGCTTTGCCACCTATAGCCAAAAAACGAAACAAACTCCTTATATGGTCAGCACACTCTATAGTAGGGAGGATTATCACAACAGAACAAAAAAATAAGTGATATTTGAATTAAGTGAAATCACTGAATATACCTTTAACTCGTGTCACATGTGTCTGAACAAATCAGCTTTTTGTGACAACAAAAAAACATTAAATGCCTTTGACGAGAATTTACGTCATATGTGGACGAGCAAATCGGCGTTTCTAAAACACAGTGCAACTGTTTTAATTCAGCTCGGGTGTGATTTTTGCTTGCCGGATCTGTGTGAACACAAACATTGGCGATTGGCGATTGGCATGCTCACACCCATAGCAATGATTTGATTGGCTGAGCAAAGTTAACATAATTATGCTGCTCTCCGTCTAACTGTGGTATACAAATACATTTATAAATGGACCCGCTCATGAGACGCGCTTTCGTTTTGTTTGTTTTTGTTTTTCTGTGAGAACAGAAGTGTCCCGAAACGACTCGTGTGCCGATCTCCCGGAGATCCAGAACGGCCGGAAGACCACCAGCCACGCGGCGCCGGTCCGCGGGGCACACATCACCTACCAGTGTGACCCCGGATACGACCTGGTGGGACAGGAGACCCTCGCCTGTCGACTAGACCTGCAGTGGAGCACACAGCCGCCCTTCTGTGAAAAAAGTATACCTTCCATTCAGTGTTGTTTTCGTCGACTAAAACTAAGACGAAATTTTTTTATCGACTACCTTTTTCCACCGATGAAAACTAAATGAAAACTGTGCTGTGATGACTAACTTACTTACTTACTTACTGCCCTTTACGCCGGCTGGCATGTAGGGCAGCAACAAAGGATCTCCACTTCAGTCTGTCCTGGGCCAGCGTCTTTATAGATCCCCAGGTGTGATGCAGGGTCTTCAACTCTCCCTCCACTGTCCTACGCCAGGTGTTCTTGGGTCGGCCTCTTTTGCGTTTGCCCTCTGGTGACCAGTGAAGTGCAGTTTTGGTGATGTTGTCCTGTTCTCTACGTATGACATGCCCAATCCATTTCCACCGCCTTCTCATAAGGATGGTATCCATGTTTTCTTGTTTACATAGATCAAGAAGGTGTTGGTTGGAGATGGTTTTGGGCCAGAATATTCGCTGGATTTTCCTTAAACTTTTGGTGTGGAAGGTTGACAGTTTGTGGAGATCATTTTCTGTCGTTCTCCAACATTCAGAACCGTATAGCAGGGTAGACAGGACACAGCTCTGGTACAGTCTTAGTTTGGTGTTGGTGCTGTACTGGGCCGACTTCCAGACGTTGTTAAGCCTCTGTAAGGTGTTTCTGGCCTTGCTGATCCTGCTTGTGATGTCGTTACCTGCGCCTCCATCGTGACTTACTACGCTGCCTAAGTAGGTGAAATGTTCTGTTGTGGGTAGGTTTATTCCTTCTATGTGTACTGGTGTGGGGTTTGGGATGTTGAGCACCATCAGTTCTGTCTTCTTCTGGTTGATCTTCAGACCTATTTGCTTTGCAAAAGTGTTCAGACGACTTGTTTTCTCTTGCAACTGTTGGTGTGAGTGGGAGAACAGAGCCAAGTCATCTGCAAAGTCGAGATCTTCCAATTGTGAGAAGAGGGTCCATCTGATGCCTCTTGGAATGTCTTCGGTGGTTCTTCTCATAACCCAGTCTATGACCAGGTTGAAGAGTAGTGCAGACATAACGCAACCTTGCCTCACTCCTGTTTTGACTGCGAAACTGTGTTGACTATTTCCAATTTGGCATGTGAAGTTATTATAGAAACTTTTGATGAGAAGGACAAGTTGGTTTGGTATCCCGTATGCACGTAGTATTCTCCACAAGCTGTCTCTGTGAATGCTATCGAAAGCCTTCTCGAAATCCACAAAGTTGATATACAGTTGCCTCTGCCACTCTGTACATTGCTCTATGATGTTACGTAGGGTGAATATATGGTCAATACATCCCCTACCTTTTCGGAACCCTGCTTGTTCCTCTCTAAGTTTTTTGTCGATTGCATCAGATAGTCTTTGAACAATAATTTTGGCAAGGATTTTGCTGGGGATAGACAAAAGGGTGATGCCACGCCAGTTGTTGCAGTTGCTGAGGGCACCTTTCTTTGGGATCTTCACGATTTCACCTTTTGTCCAGTCGTCCGGTACCTTCTTCCTTTCCCATATGGTTCTGAAGAGTGGTTTTAGCACTTTAGCCCCCAGCTCTGGGTCTGCTTTGAACAGCTCTGCATTTAGGCTGTCCTGCCCGGGAGCTTTCCCATTCTTGAGGGATTTGATGGAGGACATGATTTCTTCCATCTCTGGTGGTTCAATCTCAACATCAAGGTCGACCTCTGCTTCCTGTATATCAGCCTCTAAAGTTGGAGGTGGTCTGTTGAGGATTTCGCTGAAGTGTTCTGCCCATCTAGTTTCGATATCTGCTTCAGATGTGAGGAGTCTTCCATTTTTGTCTGTGATTGGCCCGTTGGTGTTTCGGCGGTACTTTCCACATATAGTGTTGGTGATCCTGTATACAGTCCCCTGTTCCCCTCTTTTGGCTGCATCTTCTGCCTGCTTCACGAGGTCCTCCATGTAGGCCCTCTTATCTGCTCTAATCATCTTTTTTACTTTTCGCTCAGCTTCTCTGTACTGGTCTTTGTATCTTTCCTGTAGCCTTTCAGATTTTGTTTCCAAGACTTTCTTCTTCAGGTGTCTCCTGTTTTCAATGCACTGCCAGGTGTCTGTTGTGATCCAATCCTTCCTTTTGTTTTTGGTTGTTCCTAGACAGGCTTTACTACTCTCAGCGTATACTGTTTTAATCTGTTCCCACATGGTGTTGATGTTTTCTGGTTGTATGCGACCATCTTCAATGCTCGTCAGCGCTTGGAACCTGTTCTTCAACTTTAGGACGAAGGCATTCTTGACTCTGGGAGTATGCATTTTACCCACATCAAAACGCTGACGTCCTAATTCTCTTCGTTCTGTTCTCCTGAGCTTGAGCTTCAGTACTGCTGTTACCAGGTGATGGTCACTGTTGACATCGGCTCCCCTCCTCACACGTACATCTAGGAGAGAACGTCTCCAAGTGCCATTCACCATCAGGTGGTCGATCTGGTTCTTGTCTCTTCCATTTGGGGAACACCATGTCAATTTGTGTATGTCATGGTGAGGGAAGAGAGTTCCTCCAATGATGAGGTTGTAGGTGGTACACAGATCCAGCAGCCGTTTTCCGTTGTCGTTCATGGTTCCACAGCCTTCATTCCCCATTTCTCTTTCGTAGTTGGTGTTCTTGTTCCCAACTTTAGCATTCAGGTCACCCATTACAATTTTTAGGTCATGCCGTGGTGACCCTTCCAACTCAGCTTGCAGTTGTTCGTAGAAGGCATCTTTTGCCTCTTCATCACTGTCGTTAGTGGGGGCGTAACACTGGATAATGGTGGTGTTGATGTGCTTTCCTCTCATCCTAACCTTCATAAGCCTGCTGTTGATGGGTTTCCACTCCATCAGACATTTTTCTGTTCCTTTCTTCAGTATAATAGCTACCCCTTCATGGTGTAGGTTGTCATCCCTACCTGAGTATAGTATTGTCTCCCCTGTGCTAGTCTTTTGTCTGCCGGATCCTATCCATCTGCTCTCACTGATACCAAGGACGTGCAGGTTGTAACGTCTCATTTCGGACGTTACTTGGGCCAGTTTTGCTGATTCGTACATGGTTCGTACGTTCCAGAAACCGATCTTGGTCTTACATTTGGCGTCCAGGACTTCTTGTGATGACTAAAACTAAGACTAAATATACTGAAAATTTCGTCAACATGTTCTGTTTCGGCGCTGTAGTGTTCTGTTTCGGCGCTGTAGTGTTCTGTTTCGGCGCTGTAGTGTTCTGTTTCGGCGCTGTAGTGTTCTGTTTCGGCGCTGTAGTGTTCTGTTTCGGCGCTGTAGTGTTCTGTTTCGGCGCTGTAGTGCCCAAACGATTTCGGCTCGTTAGAAATTTTCAGTAGCACCGACTAGTCCAGACTTTAGGACGGTACCCGTCATTTGTCATAGTTTTTAGTCGACGAAAACAACACTGCACAGCCGTAGAGGCCCCGCGGGGCCCCTCTCTTATACTAAACTGCATGTTTTTTTCCTTCCAAGTCATGTACTGTTCGGACCCCGGGCACGTGGAGCACTCCACCCGCTCTCTGTCGGACCCCAAACTCCTGGTGGGAACCACCATACAGTACAGCTGCAATGCGGGCTACATCCTGCAGGGCGGCGCCATTCTCACCTGCTACGGCCGCGAGCCTGGGACCCCCGTGTGGACATCTAGACTCCCTCACTGTGCCTGTGAGTTTTTAGCCTCTTGACTTAACCCATTCTGACCCGAGATCAGATTTAAAAAAAATGTCTTCTACATCCTGACAGTTTTCATTCTGACCTGAGATCAGATTTAAAAATCGGTGGCGCGCTATGAGCTTGTAGATCTGCTATTTTTAAATAGCTAAAGCATGACGTAATGCTAACAACAAAATGGGATCCCGTTCAGAATGGGTTAAAAGTATACAACAGGAGTTGTATACTATGTTTCTGGTGCTCAAACATTTTCATGTCAAGGACCCCTAGAATTATATGTATTTGGCCGCCGACCCCCATCAGAAAATATGTGGTTCCAGGGACCCCCCAAAAAGCAAAGATTTGAGTTCAAATGTTCGCTCTGAAAGAATATATATTCAAAGATTTGCGCCACGTTTTCACGATTGTATACAGTAGTACACACACATACAGTATACAAGGATTCTGCAACTCATTGGATTCTTGGGGATCATATAGCTTCAAATTGACATATTGGTTGTTCAGTTTGACCCACCAGTTTTGGAGATATGGCTTATATGTCTTGCAGAGAAACAGTGAGTTGAGAAAACAGGCTTGGGAAAGGTTCACTTCTGTGGTCTCTATAGCTTAGCTATACATGTTTAAGCATTATTTCATATTTAAATGTAGATTTCAGCTCTGACATTTATTTCAGACATGCTCTAGTACATGTGAAGAGTCTGCCTGTGCTATTTTCTTCCTCTTTTCTGCCGTGACTGTCTCTGTATCAAGAAAAGTCCCATATTTCCTCCACTATGTTGAGCTGAAAGCAGACATGCAGCCCTGCGGTTTAGTGTCAAGTTTGTCTCCTTCTGGATTCAGAAACATGCCATGAAAATGTTCCTGTAACACCACAGATGAATCTCTCTCTCCCCCTCCCTCTCTCCCTCTCCCTCTCCTTCTCCCCCTCTCTCTCTCTCTCTCTCTCTCCCTCTCTCTCCATGATAAGAAGTGGAGCTTATATTTGATTTCTTATCGAAGCAGACTGGACAGGCTCGCTTCGTGTCGCTTTGTGTCAGAAAATGGTTGAGTTTTTTTTTATGATGCTGTATTTTTATGTGTTTGTGTGTGGGGGGGTTCAATTGGCCACCGGAGAAATGGGGGGGTCTAACTCTAACACACACACACACACACACACACACAAGGGGGAGGGGCATTTCCCAGGTGTGAAATGTGAATTGGCCTCATTTCACATCTGGCTATAATCAGCAGAGGTGTAAAGTAACTGTAATAAGTATATATATATTTACACAAGTATTGTACTGAGGAAGATATTGTACTTTTACTCCACTACAATTATTTGAAAACATACTTTTTGGATTGAGATTTATATTACTATATAAACATACATTAACTCATTGCCCGGCGCTGTCGGCTATACTGCCACCACACACTCTCGTTCTATTGGCCAAAAGAGCATATCTATAGAGCTTGTAGATCTAGCTGAGCTTATAGATCAGATATTTTTGAGGTGCAACCCAGCAGTCTTTAGCTTTAGAGAAGCGGTGTACAGTCTTTAGCTTTAGAGAAGCGGTGTACAGTCTTTAGCTCTAGAGAAGCGGTGTACAGTCTTTAGCTCTAGAGAAGCGGTGTACAGTCTTTAGCTCTAGAGAAGCGGTGTACAGTCTTTAGCTCTAGAGAAGCGGTGTACAGTCTTTAGCTCTAGAGAAGCGGTGTACAGTCTTTAGCTCTAGAGAAGCGGTGTACAGTCTTTAGCTTTAGAGAAGCGGTGTACAGTCTTTAGCTCTAGAGAAGCGGTGTACAGTCTTTAGCTCTAGAGAAGCGGTGTACAGTCTTTAGCTCTAGAGAAGCGGTGTACAGTCTTTAGCTCTAGAGAAGCGGTGTACAGTCTTTAGCTCTAGAGAAGCGGTGTACAGTCTTTAGCTCTAGAGAAGCGGTGTACAGTCTTTAGCTCTAGAGAAGCGGTGTACAGTCTTTAGCTCTAGAGAAGCGGTGTACAGTCTTTAGCTTTAGAGAAGCGGTGTACAGTCTTTAGCTCTAGAGAAGCGGTGTACAGTCTTTAGCTCTAGAGAAGCGGTGTACAGTCTTTAGCTTTAGAGAAGCGGTGTACAGTCTTTAGCTCTAGAGAAGCGGTGTACAGTCTTTAGCTCTAGAGAAGCGGTGTACAGTCTTTAGCTCTAGAGAAGCGGTGTACAGTCTTTAGCTCTAGAGAAGCGGTGTACAGTCTTTAGCTTTAGAGAAGCGGTGTACAGTCTTTAGCTTTAGAGAAGCGGTGTACAGTCTTTAGCTCTAGAGAAGCGGTGTACAGTCTTTAGCTTTAGAGAAGCGGTGTACAGTCTTTAGCTCTAGAGAAGCGGTGTACAGTCTTTAGCTTTAGAGAAGCGGTGTACAGTCTTTAGCTTTAGAGAAGCGGTGTACAGTCTTTAGCTCTAGAGAAGCGGTGTACAGTCTTTAGCTCTAGAGAAGCGGTGTACAGTCTTTAGCTCTAGAGAAGCGGTGTACAGTCTTTAGCTCTAGAGAAGCGGTGTACAGTCTTTAGCTTTAGAGAAGCGGTGTACAGTCTTTAGCTTTAGAGAAGCGGTGTACAGTCTTTAGCTTTAGAGAAGCGGTGTACAGTATTCAACCCAGCAGTCTTTAGCTTTAGAGAAGCGGTGTACAGTATTCGACCCAGCAGTCTTTAGCTTTAGAGAAGCGGTGTACAGTCTTTAGCTTTAGAGAAGCGGTGTACAGTCTTTAGCTTTAGAGAAGCGGTGTACAGTCTTTAGCTCTAGAGAAGCGGTGTACAGTCTTTAGCTTTAGAGAAGCGGTGTACAGTCTTTAGCTCTAGAGAAGCGGTGTACAGTCTTTAGCTTTAGAGAAGCGGTGTACAGTCTTTAGCTTTAGAGAAGCGGTGTACAGTCTTTAGCTTTAGAGAAGCGGTGTACAGTCTTTAGCTCTAGAGAAGCGGTGTACAGTCTTTAGCTTTAGAGAAGCGGTGTACAGTCTTTAGCTCTAGAGAAGCGGTGTACAGTCTTTAGCTTTAGAGAAGCGGTGTACAGTCTTTAGCTTTAGAGAAGCGGTGTACAGTCTTTAGCTCTAGAGAAGCGGTGTACAGTCTTTAGCTCTAGAGAAGCGGTGTACAGTCTTTAGCTCTAGAGAAGCGGTGTACAGTCTTTAGCTCTAGAGAAGCGGTGTACAGTCTTTAGCTTTAGAGAAGCGGTGTACAGTCTTTAGCTTTAGAGAAGCGGTGTACAGTCTTTAGCTCTAGAGAAGCGGTGTACAGTCTTTAGCTCTAGAGAAGCGGTGTACAGTCTTTAGCTCTAGAGAAGCGGTGTACAGTCTTTAGCTTTAGAGAAGCGGTGTACAGTCTTTAGCTTTAGAGAAGCGGTGTACAGTATTCAACCCAGCAGTCTTTAGCTTTAGAGAAGCGGTGTACAGTATTCGACCCAGCAGTCTTTAGCTTTAGAGAAGCGGTGTACAGTCTTTAGCTTTAGAGAAGCGGTGTACAGTATTCGACCCAGCAGTCTTTAGCTTTAGAGAAGCGGTGTACAGTATACGACATGGATTTATAAACATGTTTTCAACGCAAAATACTATGTCCAAGTTCGGGAAAGGAGACGAGTGGCATTTGCGTTACTTTTCACCGTATAGTAAATCCGTGCATTCGTGGTCTGCAAAGGGCAGTTGTTTTATAGACGGGTATGAAAGGGCATGCAGGGACAAGTCATTGTCATGCCTATACACTCATCAGTTGTCATGTACAGTATGCTTGTACAGTAGATCGGCTGTTTCTGGCTGATTTGCTGCAGTGTTGGGTCAGACACGGTCCCGTTGCATTCGTTCAGCCTATAGTGTCAATTGAAACGAGAGAAGACAGACTATGCACACACTGCACACTAAATGAAGTGGAAACCGAGCTACACTTCCTAACCATCTGTCCATTGTACCAAGACATCAGAGACACATACTTCCCACAGATTACAACCACACACGGAGATTTTGAAAACATGACCAATGACAAAAAAAAAACATATCTGCTGGGCGAAGTACAACAATGTGCAAACACAGCAGCAAGATTTGTGAGTTGCTGTGATAGGAGAAGGATATCAAATGGAACACAACCACCCTAAAGACTAATCATTGTGTATATTCCTGCACTATACCTGCATCGAGTGATCTTGGTACATAGAAGTTGATCTATTGAAGATTCTGACCTTCAAAGTACATCATTTCTGTTTTGATTGTATTGCTGTATCGTTGTATTGTTCTTTCTGCTTTGGCAATGTAAACGTATGTTTTCTCATGCCAATAAAGCCCTTTGGAATTGAATGTTTTGGTACTCGGGTCGGAGTATCGGGGACGGTTCTGAGTACGAGTACGGGAGGGTGGTATCGGTACGAGTACTGGAGGGTGGTATCGGTACGAGTACTGGAGGGTGGTATCGGTACGAGTACTGGAGGGTGGTATCGGTACGAGTACTGGAGGGTGGTATCGGTACGAGTACTGGAGGGTGGTATCGGTACGAGTACTGGAGGGTGGTATCGGTACGAGTACTGGAGGGTGGTATCGGTACGAGTACTGGAGGGTGGTATCGGTACGAGTACTTGAGGGTGGTATCGGTACGAGTACTGGAGGGTGGTATCGGTACGAGTACTGGAGGGTGGTATCGGTACGAGTACTGGAGGGTGGTATCGGTACGAGTACTGGAGGGTGGTATCGGCGCGAGTAACCGATACCAGTATCGTCGGAAACAACTCTCGTGTGACGTCTTCTCTTCTCTTCTCTTCCAGCTGAAGACTCGGTCTCCTGCGAGAACCCCGGTCTCCCTGACAACGGCTACCAGATCCTGTCCAAGAGGCTGTACCTGCCCGGAGAGTCGCTCAGCTTCGTGTGTTACCAGGGTTACGAGCTCATCGGGGAGGCCGCCATCAAGTGCATCCAGGGGAACCCGGGGGCGTCCTTCTGGAGCGGGCCACTCCCCCTCTGCAGGGGTGAGACAGTCTGCCTGTCTATCTGTCTGTCTGTCTGTCTTGTGGCCTCATTCACACTATTGAGACAGCTGTCTTGTCCGTGTCTTGTGTCTTTGTCCGTCACATGGTTTGACAAGACAAGACAGTCTTGTCAAAGTAACCATGTGACTTCCATTGGAAATGCATTGGAGCGGCCATTAACCCATTTTGACCTGAGATCAGATTCTAAAAATGTCTGTTTGAAAATGACAGTTTTCTGAAAAAGCTATGTTTCTATGTCAGTCGTTCTTCGATTTTTTTTTAAATAGCAGACGAGTGGCGCTCTACGAGCTTGTAGATCAGCATAACGTAATGCTAACACCAAAAGCCCCAACATGGGTTAAATACGGACAAGACACAAGACACGGACAAGACAGCTGTCTCAATAGTGTGAATGAGGCCTGTCTGTCTGTCTGTCTGTCTCTCTAAGCAGCGGTCCCCAAACGTTTTTGGCCATGCACCCCCTGTTACCTCCAGACCTATAGCTGACGCACCCATAGATATTAACCCATTTATGTCTTCAAACAAATGTATTTTTTTTCAGAAAAAACAATGTTTCTATGTGTCAGTGGTTCTCAAACTATTTGATGTCAAGGACCCCCCGAAACTATATGTAATTGGCCGACGACCCCCCATCTGAAACTATGTTGTTCCAGGGACACACATAGCTGTCTATATAGGAGTGGTTGCACCACTCAAAAAGGGAGTAAAGCAAAGTGCCCGACCGTGGCCTAATGCATATCAAACTGGGGGTCTTTGAAATCCAAAAAATTGAGAAACACTGATTTTAGTCTATAATGTAATGTACTGTACAGTGGACTATCCAAGAATATTTTGCTGTGTAATTCTTGTCAGAGAACAATGTCCATGACGCATGCAACCCAAGGCAGTAGACGCAGAAATATCACAGAATATCCATTGACGCACGCAACCAAAAATGCAGAAATATCACAGAATATCCATTGACGCACGCAACCAAAAATGCAGAAATATCACAGAATATCCATTGACGCACGCAACCAAAAATGCAGAAATATCACAGGATATCCATTGACGCACGCAACCAAAAATGCAGAAATATCACAGAATATCCATTGACGCACGCAACCAAAAATGCAGAAATATCACAGAATATCCATTGACGCACGCAACCAAAAATGCAGAAATATCACAGAATATCCATTGACGCACGCAACCAAAAATGCAGAAATATCACAGGATATCCATTGACGCACGCAACCAAAAATGCAGAAATATCACATGATATCCATTGACGCACGCAACCAAATAAAGCATCGCAGTCCCGACCCCCTTTCAAGACGAAAGGAAATAATTCCCCATTGACATTTCAAAAAGTATTACATTATTTGGGCCGAACACACAAAAAAAGGACACTTTTTTTGTTGTTTTTCTTCTTTGTAATTATTGGTTCTGCCCAAAATATTGTGTTTGTTGAAACCATCTGAGTTGGCTTTGTTCAAGGCTTACAGATCTTTATATAATTAAGAAATGTCTATGGGGAAACGTGCATGGGGAAACATTTCCTGGGGCCTGTCGTCGTCATGAAAGGGGGGCGGGACTGCGACGCTCTATGCCGAAATCCCCGCAGAATATCCATTGACACATGCAACCCCAAGGCAGTAGCTATAGCTATATAGAAGTGTGATGTGAATGGTGATATGACGTGATGCATTGACTGACAGAATGCTATCTTGCAGCCACCCATGACTGCTTTGGCAACCATGCTTTGGAAGGTGAGTCTGTTGTGCATGTTGGATGTTTGTGAGTATGTATTGTGCTTGTTGTGGTGGTGTTGGTGGTGGGTGGATGATGATGGATGTATTTGTACACACAGTAAGTAGCCAAAGTATGAATTCACTTGAGTGTCTCTTTTCTTCTAGTCTGGCTGCAGAAAACGGCCAAACAAACCCTCCCACAGATGAGGATTAAAAAACTATTATATTCCACCTCTCTTGTCTGCTCTGCTGTGCTTACATTAGCATGTCTGCCAGTTGAACCGTTCGTTTCCTTGTTGTGAATTTGTCCCACCTCTTTTTTTCCCCTGTCTATTTTTCGAGGGCCTCCCATGATATACAGCTTGTGTCCACACACACACGTCTCATATTTTGCCGTCGGCAATGAAAGGAGAAATTAGGTCAAATGTCGGCCAAATATGACGAAGATTTGTGGCAACACAAACATTAAATGCCATTGACAATGAAGGGAAAATGTACGTTTATATGTCATCATCATCATCATTTTCCGACCGCGGTCGAGATCATGGATTCCATAATGCTACGCCAGACTTCCCGGTCCTTCATTGCCAACCCCAGTTCCTGCCTATTCTGAAGCACCGGTTCAGCACCGTTTATATGTAGACGAGCAAGTCAGCTAACCAATCACATAAATTCAGTTGTTCATGAGATGATGTGTATGATGATGTATTAATGATAAGAGCGCCCCTCACTTCACACGGGTGTGTGAAGTGTGTATTTTTTTTATATCATTGTTTCTCAACGTCGGGTCCCGGGTCCAGTCTCTAATGTAGTCATTGTGTTTAATTATAGTTGCAGAGGCTACAGCAGGGTCCAGTCTCTAATGTAGTCATTGTGTTTAATTATAGTTGCAGAGGCGACAGCAGGGTCCAGTCTCTAATGTAGTCACTGTGTTTTATTATAGTTGCAGAGGCTACAGCAGGGTCCAGTCTCTAATGTAGTCATTGTGTTTAATTATAGTTGCAGAGGCGACAGCAGGGTCCAGTCTCTAATGTAGTCACTGTGTTTTATTATAGTTGCAGAGGCTACAGCCGGGTCCAGTCTCTAATGTAGTCACTGTGTTTTATTATAGTTGCAGAGGCTACAGCCGGGTCCAGTCTCTAATGTAGTCACTGTGTTTTATTATAGTTGCAGAGGCTACAGCCGGGTCCAGTCTCTAATGTAGTCACTGTGTTTTATTATAGTTGCAGAGGCTACAGCCGGGTCCAGTCTCTAATGTAGTCACTGTGTTTTATTATAGTTGCAGAGGCGACAGCAGGGTCCAGTCTCTAATGTAGTCACTGTGTTTTATTATAGTTGCAGAGGCTACAGCAGGGTCCAGTCCCTAATGTAGTCACTGTGTTTTATTATAGTTGCAGAGGCTACAGCCGGGTCCAGTCTCTAATGTAGTCACTGTGTTTTATTATAGTTGTAGAGGCTACAGCAGGGTCCAGTCTCTAATGTAGTCACTGTGTTTTATTATAGTTGCAGAGGCTACAGCCGGGTCCAGTCTCTAATGTAGTCACTGTGTTTTATTATAGTTGCAGAGGCTACAGCCGGGTCCAGTCTCTAATGTAGTCACTGTGTTTTATTATAGTTGCAGAGGCTACAGCAGGGTCCAGTCTCTAATGTAGTCACTGTGTTTTATTATAGTTGCAGAGGCTACAGCCGGGTCCAGTCTCTAATGTAGTCACTGTGTTTTATTATAGTTGCAGAGGCTACAGCAGGGTCCAGTCTCTAATGTAGTCACTGTGTTTTATTATAGTTGCAGAGGCTACAGCAGGGTCCAGTCTCTAATGTAGTCACTGTGTTTTATTATAGTTGCAGAGGCGACAGCAGGGTCCAGTCTCTAATGTAGTCACTGTGTTTTATTATAGTTGCAGAGGCTACAGCAGGGTCCAGTCTCTAATGTAGTCACTGTGTTTTATTATAGTTGCAGAGGCTACAGCAGGGTCCAGTCTCTAATGTAGTCACTGTGTTTTATTATAGTTGCAGAGGCTACAGCCGGGTCCAGTCTCTAATGTAGTCACTGTGTTTTATTATAGTTGCAGAGGCTACAGCAGGGTCCAGTCTCTAATGTAGTCACTGTGTTTTATTATAGTTGCAGAGGCTACAGCAGGGTCCAGTCTCTAATGTAGTCACTGTGTTTTATTATAGTTGCAGAGGCTACAGCCGGGTCCAGTCTCTAATGTAGTCACTGTGTTTTATTATAGTTGCAGAGGCTACAGCCGGGTCCAGTCTCTAATGTAGTCACTGTGTTTTATTATAGTTGCAGAGGCGACAGCCGGGTCCAGTCTAGACGGAGGCAACATAACGCTGGCCATATTCATCCTGGTTCTGCTGCTCTCCGTGCTGCTGGGAGGGGCGTATGTCTACGTCACACGGTACGGTCAAAGGTTATTATGCTAAAAACAGTGGTTTTCAACACTTTTCATATGTGACCAGATTTGACTAAGAGACTGCCATCGCGCAAATTACAGCTTTTCACCAGAGGAGAAAAACATTTTTTTCAACCAAAAATGAGTTAATAGCACAGGCAGACTCTTCACATACTAGAGCATGTCTGAAATAAGTGTCAGAGCTGAAATCGACATGTAAATATGAAATAAATGCCCAAACATGTAGCTAGGTGTAATGTTAGAGACCACAGAAGTGAACCTTTCAAGCCTGTTTTGTCAACTCGCTGTTCTCTGCAAGACATTACTCTATAAGCCATATCTCCAAAACTGGTGGGTCAATAAACTGAACAACCAATATGTCAATTTGAAGCTATGATTCCTTGCTTTCATATGACATGAAAAAACTAAAATTCTCTCAGTCAAATTTGGTCACATACTGTATGAAGGCTGACCATTATTTATTCTACATTTGAGCCACCATGCACGGACCACCGTTTGATGAGACTTAGCCTCGATTTAGCCTCATATTTTGTTGTTGGAAAAGATTTGGTCCAAACGATCAGAATAACAATCTTGCTAAATTAATCAATGTAATGCAGATGATGTTTAACAACAATTGAACTCCTGAGAAGCGTTAACATGAAACCAAATGGACCCGTTAAGCCAGGGTTCAGCGATTCAGGGGGCTGGAGCCAGGCTATATAGAACACAGTCAACAACACACACACACACACACACCATCATTATAATATCCACCCATCTTATAGGAGGTTCAGCATTCTGTGCATGCACACGCAGAAACACTTAAGGCCGTGACAGATAGATTGCGTCAGTGACGCACACACCGTTTGAGGCCAACCTGTTTAACATAATTGCGAGGCAATTATTATTAATTCGAAACCTCACCGTGCGACAAGCAGAATGGAACGAGGGAGATATTGTAACACACGCACTCGCGCACACACACTCGCGCACACACACAGACGTGTGCACTTCGTGGAGCCCTTCAACTTGACGTCATAAAGAGTGCACTATTAACCTCCTTGCACAGCCGACACGTTGGACAGAAATTGGGACGCTTCTCCCTTATACTTCCTTCACACGTCTTACAGTAATGATACTAATTTAGGCTCCGTTCCATTTAGTGTATAGCACAGAGTGGTTCACAAACCCATTCTGACCTGAGATCAGATTTAAAAAATGTCTTCTATACATCCCCCCCCCCCCCCATCTGAAAATATGTTGTTCCAGGGACTTCCCTCCCCAGTAATGTAATAATATATAAAATTCAAAGATTTGAGGCACACTTTCACGATATTTAAAAAAAATAGCAGCCCTACAAGTTCGGTGCCGTGCTATGAGCTTGTAGATCTGCTCTTTTTCAATAGCTAAAAGTATAACATAATGCTTTAAAAACACCAAAAAGTTATGGGGGTCCCTCCCTGACTGACAATATCTTTTCAAACGGGGGTCCGGCAGGCAGGCTAATAAATGTCCATTTAGGGGTCCTTGACATGAAAAGGTTTGAGAACCACTGGCATGGAGACGGCCTATTAATGCAGACAGTCATCAAGACCACTGTGACGGATACGGATCTGACCTTAAAGGTTTTATGACATTTAAAAAAAGGTTTTGGAATTGTTCTTATTTTTTTAGGTTTTCTAATCTCAATTGCACCCAAAAAACTTAAATGAACTTTTAACATTCAGTAGATTTTCTGTGATCTGGGGTTTTCTGGCTCAAACAGGTGCTCTGATTTGCCGGCAGTTTGTGATGTAAGAGCCTGCAAATCCCATATATGTCAATGGGATTTGCCAGCAGATGTCCCTGTTTCCATGTGTTGCCTGTTCTCAAAAGGCTTCCAAACCCCAAAGAAAACTTCAGACCACAGAAAATCCACTGAATGTTCAAAGTTCAGGTTTTTTGGGTGTAATTGAGGTCATAAAACCTAAAACCTAAAACAAAAACAAAAATAAATGAAAATTAATGTCATAAAACCTTTAATCCTTTGTTTTCCATTCCAAACCACTAGGTGCCGCTATCACTCCAACCTAAGACTGCCCCTCATCTATCCTCACCCGTACAGACAGATCACTGTGGAGACAGAGTTTGATAACCCACTTTATGAGACGGGAGGGGTAAGTGCCAATAATACATTATTATATAACTAACAAGTATCTTTAATCAAATAATCAAGTAATAATCAACTTTTTTTCAGACGACTCTAGTCCCAGATTATAACGTATAGTCTTATATTCAGCACAATACGGTAATAGGGAACTAATTCTCTCTCTCTCTCTCTCTCTCTCACTAGGAAGGAACTCGTGAATATGAGGTATCGATATAAGAGACGTCGCCATGGAAACCCTGGATCTAAACATCGATTGGCCGTCCTTCCTCTCCACCCTCCCACTCCTCCCAGGAAGAGATGATGATGATTATTGAAATATGATGAGATGGTGGTACATACAGTATGTACAGTATTGTCCTTTCAGCAGAAGGAAACAGACTAAATGTTGAAAGGAGGGGGAGGGACAGTGGTGACGCCGGACGGGGTCGTGGAGGCCAGCGTCCGGCGAGGAAGACGGACAATCGAGAGAAGAACGGAGGAGGACGAACCTATAGTCTCACGTAGCCAGACAACTATCCCATTCTGACCTGAGATCAGATTCATAACGAGGTTTCCACTGGAGTGGACACACACTGCTCTGATTAACCCATCCTGACCTGAGATCAGATTCTAAAAATGTCAGTCGTTCTTCGATTTTTCAAAAATAACAGACCTACAAGCTCGTAGCGCGCCAGTCGGTGGCGCGCTACGAGCTTGTAGGTCTGCTGTTTTTCAATAGCTAAAGCACGACATGATGCTAACACCGAAATGGGTTCCCGTTCAGAATGGGTTATACCACAATATCTGAATGCTATATGTACTGTACAGAGCAGTGGTGGAAATTGTTTTACTTACAGTAAGTAAACGTACCAATACTGCAATTTAGAAGTATACTTTGTTACAAGTAAAAGTACGGAATTGAAGAGTATCGGCATCAAAATGTACTTAAAAGTACTAAAAGTAAGAGTACTCAAGTCATATTGCAGAATGACCCATTTCACGAGTTAAAAAATGTCTACAAAAATCTATTGAAAATACTGTGAACTGTATGTGACCGACAGAAGCATTTTGAACATTGTGGGAATTAAGGCAAACAAACGGTCTGGCTGGCGAGACTAGCATAAACGAGGAGGAGGAGGAAGCGATGAGAAACCTTTAGAGAGACAATGCTGTGAATGATGTGGAGACAAAGCTCAAAGACAAAGACTGGGAAACCTTGGAAGTCCACAACCGTTTTTTAAAGTTTTAAAACGATTTCAAAATTGAGAAAATACTAAATAGCCGATTTAAAACTATTTAAAAATTGTGATAATGGCCTGATTTAAAACCATTTAAAAATGTGTGAAAATGGCCGATTTAATTGTGAAAATAAAACGCCACACTGAGCTTGTAGATCAGCTATTTTCCCCACGTCTGTGCGACACTCTTGTATGACGAAGTATAGGGCAATCATTTTACGAAAACAAAAACATTGAAATGAACGTTGAAATATGGAGATACAACGCCTCTACAGCAACGATATACTATAGTTGCATTGTGTCAACATATACAGATTCACATTCTATTAACTTAAAGGTATATTCAGTGATTTCACTTAATTCAAATATCACTTATTTTTTTGTTTTGTTGTGATAATCCTCTCTACTATAGAGTGTGCTGACCATATAAGGAGTTCCTCCCTGTCCCCAGTTAACCCCTGGGGGTCAAAAAACCTTAGGTTTCGTTTTTGGCTCTCTATCCTGATTGGATGAAAGGCTTAGGTCCCAGCCAAAAACGAAACCTAAGGTTTTTTTTTTTGTGAAATCACTGAATATACCTTTAAATAAAGGTTATGGATCGCAGCTTGAATTTGTTCTCCCAAACAATTCGGGACACAGGTTGTAAAATGTTCTTCCTCTCTCTCTCCTTCCCGTCTGTGGTCATTTTCAAGGCTTTGTACTCAAACTGATTCAGTGCTGGTTGTAGTCATAGTTTCATGGAATTCAAATCTGTGACTTTGGGGATCACCGTTTTCATTATTTATCCTGTAAGACCCCCCCCCCCCCCCCCCCCTCAAAACGACTGTACTTTAATTTCAAGGACCACCCATAACTGTGAGGGTATACAGACCTGTAATAGAGGGCCTTTTTTCCTACTATGGTTTTGAGCGCTGTGCAATAATAAGGGCCTTTCTCGGCCCCCACCCTTTCTCCCATTGTTTATGTTGTGTTTAGTTTCCAAGATGGCCGCAGCACCAGGAGGGGGTGGGGGGGGCAGAGGTGAGTGTGTGGGGTCGACATATATGCCCTTACTGGGCTGCGTTCACACATTCAAGACACCTGTCTTGTGTCTGTGTTTAATTGCCGCTCCAATGCATTTCAAATGGAAGCCCATATGGTTTGACCAAACATTTTTTTTATTGGGGGGGGGGGGGGTGTTCAGACACAAGGCAAGTGTCTTGAATTCAGCTCACCCCCTCCTGGTGCGGGCGGCCATCTTGGAAACTAAACACAATATAAACAGTGGGAGAGGGGTGGGGCCGAGAAAGGCCCTTATCCCATTCTGACCTGAGATCAGATTCATACGAGGTTTCCACTGGTCTGATTAACCCATTCTGACCTGAGATCAGATTCTAAAAATGTCAGTCGCTCTTCGATTTTTCAAAAATAGCAGACCTACAAGCTCGTAGCGCGCCACTCGGTGGCGCGCTACGAGCTTGTAGATCTGCTATTTTTCAATAGCTAAAGCATAACATAATGCTGACACCAAAAGGGGTTCCCGGTCAGAATGGGTTAATTATGGTTTAAAAGATGAAAACAAAGTATTGTTACAGATTTGAATATTGTAGCCGTAGTAACAGACCCCTCCCAGTGTAAACAAACTCAGCCAACCCGCCAGATGATGTATTTATTTTGATGTATTATACGTGACGTTTTATGCAGATTGATAAATGATTGATAAATGACGTATATGTGATGTTTTATGCACATTGATAAATGTACATTTTCAATATGAGATATAAAAAAAAAATACATACTGTGTTAACAATTTCCCCCATGTAAATGGCAAAACCCTAAATAAAAGATTATTTCTTAAAAAAACTAAAAAGAAAAGGAAAAAAAAAGAAAAGTGTGTTTAGTTCATGATTGTAGTGTTTTTTTAAGGGTGCAGGAAGAAACACAAGGTGGGTGAATAAGTGGGTGAAAATAACATTTTAGGTAGCAGAAAAAGCAGAAGCAGAAAAAAGCAGAAACAGATGAGATATCTTGTGATCTCCAGGTTCCAGGTTCTGTGAAAGTGTGTGCGCGTGCATGCGTGCGTGCGTGGGCTATAGAATGACTGCACGTGTGAGTGTGGCGGAAGTGGCTCAGGGGTAGATGAGTGGCTGGATGGAAACCGCAAGGTTGCCAGTTCGAACCCTGTGGGCTCCCCCACTAGAGTTAGTGTCGAAGAAGTGTCCTTGAGCAAGACTCGATCTTCTGAACCCCTAATTTCTCCTGATGTGCTGGTTGGTGGTGGCGCCTTGCATGGTTTCCGCTGCCATCGGTGTATGAATGTATGTGTGTGAATGGGTGAATGTAATGCACAATCTATGTAAAGCGCATCGGATAAAGGCGCTATATAAATGCACCATTTACCGTGTGTACTGTAATTGTTTTACACTAGTATACACACTGTGCACAGCATGTGGCACACATACTGTATACATACAGAAGCACTGAGAAAACTGTTGCGCCATTCTTCGTCCTTTTTTTCAAACTTGACTACTACGGTAGCGGTGGTCTCCAAAACATCCGGTCCTAAGACCTTATATAGCACTGACGAAGGTCTGGCGCATGTTTGAGCGCTAGTCCGACCGTTGTTCCCGCATCATACGTTTCTAAACAAACATTAAAAAGTCCATAGATTTGGCTGCCATATATGACGACGTTTTCAAAAGCCAAAATGTAATACTACTGTAATACTACTATAGGATAATATGAGCATCAAACTACTATGAAAATATGATATGATATTTACGATCGTATAAATCGTACGAATATACGATAAAAGTACTTTGTTATCAGCGCATTTAGACAAGACTGAAGTGTCTACAAGCTCATAGCACGGCACAAAGTGACACGATGTGAGCTTGTAGATCTGTTATTTTTAATAGTAACTATAACAAAATGCTTTTTTTAAATAATTGCGTTACTGGCCTATAGCAGTGTGCACAGATCGTTCCAGCATTGCTAGAATAGGTTATAGCTAGCCTCGTACAGAGCCTCACCCTAAACACTATACAAGGTTACACTGATGAACTGATGTATAGTAGAGCACGTATCACAACAACCAATGGTCGACCAAAGTGCTGTAGCCTACAGATTAAAAAAATAGAAAAGACAGAACGGTACAAACATAACAAAAGTTACATGGCAACAATATGGAGGAACAGGAAGACAAAATAAGAATAAATAGAGCTATATTAGACAGTATAACATTTACATAATAATCAGGCATTGTCGTAAAGGCCACAGAGAAAAAAAGCGAGTCTTCAATATAGGGACTTAAAAACCTCTAATGAGGTAGCAGAGCGAATGTGGAGGGGTATAGGCTGTTACAGAGTCTATAGGCCCGCTCACCTCTCATCTTGTATTTAGTTTTGGGGTCGGTCAGCAGTAGCTTGTCAGCTGACCTGAAGACGTATACACTGAGAACGTCACACGTGTGTGTGTGTGTGTGTGTGTGGCTTTCTGGGGGGGGGGGGGGGGGCAATTACGCGATGGTTGTAATTCTAAGATACAATCTTCTAGTCTATTATATGTATTTGCACGCACAGCTGATTATTTGGTATTGCCTATATACGCTTGTGGCAAATTGTCGAGTGCAAATTTGTTGGCTCAGAGCCAAAAGAAGTCCCCAACTAGATTTGGCTCTATAGGAACTTGAGTTTGAGTGAATTGGAAAGCCAGCTATCCACTGTATGGGCACTGACATACTGTAGTGTGTCCGCTATAACCATTTGCCATTAAACTGAACTCCCATCGCTGTCTTTGATGTGTGTGTGTGTGTGTGTGTGTGTGTGTGTGTGTGTGTGTGTGTTGCATGTATTCACTTGGTCGATCTACTTTATCTGTAGGAATCACAAGCACCCCCGACCGAGCCTAGGAATTATTATTATTATTATTAATATAGGACACCAAACAAATCTCCCCATTATGTTTAACAATAAAGAACGTGAGCCTGCGCGCAAAGCTGGTGACGAACAAACAGAGAATTGTATTTGTCTCAAAATGCCCATGAACATGTCAACTAAACGATAGTTATTGTTTGAGAAGCTTACAAGTCACAACACACACCATTAATTAACAAAATCTACAAAAAAGGGGGAGCTCCATGGAGGGCAAGTTTTTGCCAGGCCTACCCAGCCAGGACTGTGCCAATTATGGGTTGCAGTCAGCATAGGAATCTGCAGAAATAGTGTTTATTCTACATACAGTTTCACTATTTGCATTCGTGGCGCCCTCTATATGAGCAGAAGAGACAGCGCCGTTTAGACTAGGTGTGCTCCAAAGAGGCACCTGAACACGCGACTCTAACTTGGGGTCGATTGGATGTTCGTGTTCGTTTATGATGCAGCTTTTTCTTTTGTAAGAAATAGGTCCTGCTCACTGATCTTTGAAGGCAATTTTTGCAATCTATTGTGGTGAGAAGAATCACCTTTATGCAACAGTGACATTTGGAAGCATTTACGGTGCCCCCTATGAGTGGAAGTTAAACCACTTTTGGGGGGAGATGGAGGGGGAGATTGGCAAAGACTAAAAAACAAGACAAAGAAGTCTCTAGACTAGGTGCTACACCAGAATGTTGCGTGCAGTACTAAACATCAGCATAGGGTACACCAAGGTTACCAACAAGATCCTGTATAGGAAGGAATACCAAGGGTGAGCCGGAAAATAGCAGCCAGGAGAATGAGACTAGCAGGACACTGCCAAAGACAGCAAATTGGTACTACTGTACATTGGGAACCAACACATGGGCATCGATCAAGTGGACGTCCCACACATGGATGTACTCAAGAACGACGCAGGAGCGCAAAAGCACCAACAGACTGGCCAGATGTATGGAGAACCGGGATGACTGGAAGCACCAACAGACTGGCCAGATGTATGGAGAACCGGGATGACTGGAAGCCATGATGGAGGGCTTGTCTGCGGGGACGAATTCTGCAGATCTCCAAATTAGATGAATTGTCTTATAGATGCAAGGCTCAGTCGTACAAATAGGAATGAAGAAATAGCCAGCACACAAGAAATGTCCTTTTCACATGGTTTATTTGACCTCCGACGGTCAACGAACGCGTTTTTCGGCCTGATCATGGTCCTTCCTCGGCGTTGTCAAAATGTGAACAAAAAACACATGGAGGGTCCTTCTTTGGCCTACTGGCAGCATGCAGAGAGAGAGCCATGTTGTAAAAAAGACACAATCCCCTGCAGGGAAACCGTAAGTCTTGAGGAAAAAAAAGGTGACTTGACCCAGGGACTTGGTCAATCATCGTCCCCTCTCTATTTATTCCAGAAGTGCAATTTGCTACACACACAACACACACACACACACACCTATGCCTCTTTCTGTATCCTAAATGCAACATCTGCTCTGCTGCATCGCATGCATCTTTTCATTCAGGATTCTGTTTGCATTGCATCCCTCATTTCATTCAGGCTTTTCTGCATTGCATCCCTTCTTTCATTCAGGTTCTTCTGCATTGCATCCATCATTTCATTCAGGTTCTTCTGCATTGCATCCGTCATTTCATTCAGGTTCTTCTGCATTGCATCCGTCATTTCATCTCTGCAGCCATCTTTTCATCTGTTGCATCCATGTTGCAATGAGGAACAGTGAGAGAATCATTCCGTTTGTTCGTTCTGGAGGGTGTTCTCACCCTCCCTCCTATCCTCCTATACTAAACACACACACCACTAATACAACATGTTGATGATATATTTCTGTTGTTTCCATGTTTAGCTTTGGAGTATACATCTTCTGATCTTCAGCGCCTGACCAATGGTCCCATTGCTCTGGGCGTTGACCGCGGTAGAGTCTCCGATCACGTTGCTCCTCAGTTTGTTCGTGGCGATAGCGGCGCCCTGCAGGCCGGGCCCCGCTTTAGCCATGATGGGCGGGAAGGAGGTGGCATGGGGCTCGGGAAGCCTCTTCACCGTCTGGGCCTTTGGGCTCTTGTCGGCCCCGGCCAGGGGCTTGGGCTTGGGCCGGTACAGCCAGGCGTGCCTGAGGGCATTGCTGGGCGTGAGGCGCGTCGAGGGGTCCCAGTCCAGACACTTCTTTATGAAGTCCATGAAAGTGGGGTCGTCGCAGTCCTTGAGCACGGAGTTCCAGTCCTTGCTCCCCGGGGCCCCTCTCATCTTGCCCCGGCGCGAGCGGGACCCGGTGAGCACGACGGCCCCCGAGGGCAGCGTGTTGACACAGCAGTACCGCGGGTAGCCCTTGGAGTTGATGAAGTTCTTCGCCCGCTTGGCCTGCTCCAGGACCTTCTGAGGAGGCATGCCCATCAGCTCCATGACGCAGGACAGCTGGTCGGCCTCGTCCTCGCCGGGGAACAGCGGGCAGCCCGTCAGCAGCTCCACCAGGATGCAGCCGAAGCTCCACATGTCGATGGACAGGCCGTACGGCAGGCCCAGGATCACCTCCGGGGCGCGGTAGAAGCGAGACTGGATGTAAGTGTAGACCGGCTGGTGCTCGAAGCAGCTGGAGCCAAAGTCGATCACCTTGATGTCGCTGCGTCCCTGCTGCTTGAGCTGGATGTTCTCGGGCTTCAGGTCGCAGTGGATGATGCGGTGTCGGCTCAGCGCCTCCAGACACTGCAGGATGGAGACGGCGAAGCGCTTGACCATCGACAGGCAGAAGCCCTGGAACTTGGTCTTCTTGATGACCTCGTACAGGGTGTTGCTCAGCAGCTCGAACGTCATGCAGATGTGGCCGCGGAAGGTGAAGTTGTCCAGCAGGTGCACCACGTTCATGGTGTCGTTGCGGTCCTGCTTGCGCAGGTACTCCAGGATGCGGATCTCCTCCTGCGCCTGCCGGTAGAAGCCCTTCTCGTTGCGCGCCATCTTCAGGGCCACGTGCTGCTGCAGCTTGTGGTCGTAGACCTCGGCCACCTGGCTGAAGCTGCCCTTGCCGATCACCTTGATGAACTCGTAGCGGTAGGCCAGGTGGTCGTGCGGGACGTGGATGTAGTGGGCGTCGTCGTCGTCGTAGCCGCAGTTGTTGTCGCCCCCGGCGACGGCGGGCCTCTTCTTGGCGCTGAGGCCCAGGAAGTAGACGGCCGGGTAGGAGTGAACCTCCGTCTGCTCCAGGGCGCTCAGCTGGGGGCGGTACCGCCTCAGGACCTGCTCGGGGGTCATGGCGTTGGTCTTGACGGCGGCTCCGGCGCCGCAGCCTCCGCTCCCAGTACCCTGGGAGTTACCGGAGGGGTAACTGGAGACCTTACTAGGGCCCATGCTGTCCACGCCGCACACCTTGGCCAGGCCGGACATGGGGTTGGGCTTGTCCACCACCTGGCCAGTGGTTCCGTCCTTGTACAGGTACCTCAGCTTCAGATGACTACCTTGCACCGTCAACCTGTCCTTCATTATGGCCTTGTTGTTGGAGGAGGCCGCCGTGTGCTTGTGCATGGAAGGTGCTACAGGATTGAACGTACTATAAACAGAAGCCATGGTGTTTCCTTGCCGTGCCTCGAATGGCACATTGGTGGTAGCTGTCAATTGGAGACTGAGCACTTCTGGCCACGTCTTTTATACGAACACCTCGGTGACGCCACCGGTCACGAATCCCTGCGATAGGCTGTCGTTTTGGGATTCAATGAAACGTCGTCATCACTTCGCGGCATATCTAGCGCCGAGCTCACGGTCTCGCCCACATGTTGCTGAAATGTGTCTATTTAAAGAGGAGGTTCTTTGTTTATTCAGGGTTGCTGTTGCTGGTGATTCGGCCCTGATTTCAGTGATTCTCTGCATGATACCACTGAAGGAAAACATGCTTAGTGTCACCTTAATATTTTATATATCTTAGAAATAGTTCTTTCATTCATTCAATATGGAAAAGTCTCCCAAGTTGATGATGTAATAAAATGTGTCAATAAAAACTATTTAAAATATTACTTTGATGCTCATGTTAACCTTAAGTATTAAGTAGCACATGCATTCCATACATTCCAAAAAAAACATGTGTGTGCCCATAACATCAAATCAAAAAGATAAAGTAAACAAGTCTATGGACTTTAATATTTGTTTAGAGCCTAATTATAAATTTCCCATCCCAGTCAAGTCCATGGACTTTGACATTTTACGGTAAATTATGATGTAATTTGTGCCAGCCAAGTCTATGGACTTTAAAGTTTGTTTAGGTTAAATTAAGTAAGGGGTCATTTCGCTGATATCGCCGATATACTGAGAAAGAAGTACTGCCACATAGCAGACAATCCACAGCACACCCGCAGGAATGTATTTCATTTTTCACGGACAGGAGATCATGGACGAGTGTGATTTTATTATTATTTTTTTATTTTTTATTGATCAAATGTATTTAGTGATTAAAAAAATAACACTTTCATGAGCAAACAATACACAATGAGGAGCCCAGAGGCTTATGTTGTATTGTGGTCCAAAAAACATAAAAGCAGACTATATAAATATAACACTAAATAACAGCCAACTAACACACTAAACCCAAGCGTTTAGGTTATAAACTGTTTTAAACATTTGTAACACTTTTTAAACGTGTCACAGTGTTTAGATTATAAACAGAGGAACATGTTTAATCGCCTGTAACACTTTTTTAAACACATAAACGTGTTTAGTTTTTTACAATCAAAGTCAGTCATATTATAGGTGTTTAGAATTTGAACACTATAGGTGTTCTCGTGAGGTGTTTGAGTGAACTCGTGTTCTACTGCATTGTATGAATATTAATAAACACTTGGCATTTTATTATTACACACATGGTGTTTAGGTTTAAACGCGTCACATGTTACAGTTTACAGTGTAGAAATATAACACTAATAACAGCCAACTATACAAGAAAGAAAGAAAGACCGTCTTCTTTACTGTCCTGTTTTGGCTGTTTATGCCTCTATTGATAGACAGGGAATAGGGAGAGAGAGATGGGGAGTGACACAGCAAATGTCGTAATAGGGACTCGAACATGGGACACGCTCACGTCAGGCTGGCATTCTTCAGTATATAGTCTACCTCTTTTTTTAAACCACACAGTTCCTCTTTGAAGCGACTTTTCGTTTCGTTTCATATAGTTTTTTACAAAAAAGACATCTGTGCAATAAATTAATCCTCTCCCACTTCTGTGTTCTCTCTTGGTCTGACAGCAGCCTCAGTATAAATACTCAGATGACGTTGGAGTGGAACATTGTCAACGTCATTCTCATGGCTTTTCTTTTCAGATATGGAATATGTAAAAAAATATATGTAAAATGAATATAATCATGTAAAACCATAACTGAAATGAAATAAATAAATATGAAATGAAATGAAATGTCCATTATGGATAACTGCAGGATATAGTCTAGAGTAGCCAGCCCACATATAGAGCCCCATTGTGAACCCGGACATGTTGAGTACACCAACATTAGAAATGTTTAGTATGGATCCCCAGCATGTAGAAACTGCCGGATATGCATATCCTTGCATATGCTGAGCAATTTTCATAATTGGCATAATATGTGACCATACCATTAACAACCTATATAGAAGGCAAAATATTCAAAATTTCATTATGCTTTATCTAGCATGTGACATGTCAAATAGGGGGTTTTCATGATGCTGAATCCATTCCATGCATTAGTTTTGCAACAAAAAAAAACACTCATTGGGCTTAAAACAGCCATGCCCAAATGTGCTGACATCAATTTGTGATGACGGCATTGGCCGTTTTTAGCCCAATGAGTGTTTTTTTTGTAAAACTAATGCTTGGAATGGATTCAGCATCATGAAAACCCCCTAGTTTGTCACATGCTACATGCTACATAACGCATGATGACATTTTGAATATTTTGCCTTCTATACAGTAGGTTGTTAATGGTATGTTCACATATAATTCAGCGAATGTCTGAATGTCTGAATGAATGTCACTGACAGAGCGTTATCTCATCATTGGCTGCACCAATCACTCCCACTTTTCACACAGGCATGGACCATAATTATATGGAGGTTTTCGGCCCTTTTTTTCGATTTGACACATTAATGATTAATAATGAATTTATTAGTGGATTAAAACAGCCGTTTACAGCCGTGGTCTCCGTCTGTGGTCTATCTCCGACCGAGCCACACTATTAGCACACATCTCTCCATGCCAAAAAAAATTTGCACGCTCCCAGAATCCAGCTAGGCTACTTTTTACAGACGCAACTGTCATATTTACTGTACAAATATTGTTTTTACATCACCACACGATGGGCAATGCGCCCGGGCGCAATACCCCCCACGGCCACAAGATGGGGGAAAATATCTCACAACGGGTAAGGGCTAGTTATGTCAATTATGAAAATTGCTCAACATATGCAAGTTAGCATCCGGCAGTTTCTACATGCTGGGGACCCATACTAAACATTTCTTCAACATAAAACCTTGGTGTACTAAACATGTACATGGGCTGGCTACTACAGTAGACTATAATAGGAAACAGTTGGCCGAAAACCGAATATCCGAATATGATTAATATCTTTTTTTTCCTACCATTGCTGTCATGGCCGTACCTTAAAGCTACCTGATTTATGGCAAAATAAATGGTTATGGCAAAACTTAACTTAAATAATAATCACCATAAAACATTTATTCAGCTCTCTTGAATGCATATATTGCATACACTATTTGGTGATATATTTTCTGCCACTGTATATAGCTTTATAGACTTCACAAAGCAGTGGACCTTTCGTCCACGCTGGAACGTGATCGTTGCGAGTTAACGGTCACTGAGGCCCGGTTCAGAGAGGAGAGGGTCCCCAAAGCTCTGTACGTCAACCTCACCAGGTGACCCCTGAACTTCTGCCCCACGAAGACGTACAGGACGGGGTTGAGGCAGCTGTGAGAGTAGGCGATGACCTCGGTGACTTGTAACGCCGTTCGGATCGCGTTGCTTCTCTCGCACGTGAACACCGAGGAGACCTGAAGCAACTCCAAGGCCTTGAACAAAGACGCGATGTTGTACGGCGTCCAGCAGCAGAAGAACACCGCCACGACCACCAGCACCAATCGGATGCTCTGCCTCTTGGCCGCCGAATGGATGTTGTGCTGTTGGAGCTTGCGAATGATTCGGGAGTAGCAGAAGACCATGACGGTCATCGGAATCAGCAAGCCTAAAATGTTCATTTTGAAAAGGCCGAAGATAGGCCAGAAGTGTTGCGTTGTGCTGTCGCTGTTGGGGATTGGGAATTGGGGAGCGCAAAAGGAGACATTGTTGCCATACGAGGAGGCCGTTTGTACCTGAAGAAAAGCCAGATCCGGGAAAGAGGCGAGGAGTCCAGCGGTCCACGCCACGGCGGCCATGACCACTCCGGGTAAGCGCGTCTTTTTCCTCATCACGTGGACCGCGCGCACCAAGGCCAGGTAGCGGTCGACGCTCATCAGGAGGACGAAGAAGATCCCGCTGTAGAAGCCCACGTGGTAGGCGCCCAGGACCATCTTGCACATGGCCTCCCCGAACGTCCACTGGTCCCGGGCCTGGTGGGCCAGGAAGGGGAGGGAGCACACCAGCAGCAGGTCGGCGACGGCCAGGTTGAGGAGGCACACGTCGCTCATGCTGCCGAGGCGCACGCCGAACGCGATGACCCAGATCACCAGCGCGTTCCCCAGGAGACCCGCCATGAAGAAGACGTAGTAGAGCACCGCGAGGACGTAGGAGGAGCCGTGGCGGCCGTACTTGCACGGCGTGAAGCTTTCGTCACCGTAGTCGATGTCATCGTATACAGGGATTGTACCATTAGGCGAGCTGAGAGAGGAATTTTGGGGCTGAGATCAGATTCTAAAAATGTCTTGTGTACATCCTGACAGTTTTCTGGAAAAGCTATGTTTCTATGTAGAAGGAGAAAATGGCCACCACTGCTATAATGCCCTATAGCATGTGTTGGTCGTGTTTAACCCTCTAAGACCCAGCGTTGCTTTTTAGCAACAATTTTATTTTAATTAATTAATAAATTATTATTCATTTTTTCTGTTCTTGTTTCACCTAAACGTCATCAGTGATGTTCATTGCAATGCCATTTCAATGCCATTGGTCATGATATTTGCATATAAACACCCCCCACAGAGGCTGAAATTCACACAAATTAAAAATGTCTGGACTCTGTGCGATTTTGAACATTTTTTAACCTAAGACTTTTGACCTTTACCCTAATAAAAGTAGGTACAATAATTGTAATATATGTTTTTTTGTGATCATTAGAATGTCTAGAACATGTTTTATTCATTATTGTGAAAGATATCCACCAAATGTAAATTATTAATTTATTATTTATAATAATAATTTACCACCTTTTGCCTCCTTCCACAGTGACATTGACTCAAGGTATAGACCTTTTTAAGAACTCTTGTGCTTTGCTGTAATATGAAACCCTCTCCAAAGAGCACCTAGTGTCTACAGTTTACTCTACATATAAAGGACCCACGTAGCACTTCTTCTTGTCTTTTCTTTATGCCCTATAGCACCTTTGAATATACTGTAACGATATCCATTGGATGTAAAAACCAAACAAACTCATCAATCAAGTCTCTCTGTATTTTTATCTTCCATAACTTAATTAAAAGAAATTAAGACCAACACAATAATGTTAAAATAACGACAACTATCTCTTCTGTGGTTCTTCTTGTCATTTTTTACATTTATATCATAAAGTTGACATGATTCACCATCTCTGTAGATGTCATTCATGTCATTCTGAAATCAAACCTTGGGGTGTGTACAGTAGGTGATATTCTGAAAGTGTCATGCTTTAGTCATGAAATGCACAATACCTTCCATATAATATGAGCTTAACAAAGAATTGTTTCTTACGCCAAACTAACAATATAGTGAAAAGTCTCACCTGCTGGTAATGTTGATAAGATAGCTGGTGTTCATGTTGTATTTGAACGAGAAGTGAAGCGATTACAGAAGGAACGCATGTACATGTAGACACCTTTCAGTTTCAAAATGTACAGCCTAGCATAATAACTATAGCCTGCTGCCTACTTCTCATTTTATTTTGGGGAAGTATAGAAGAAAGAAATACTGCCATGTAATAAACTTACAAGTTTACCGTATATGGGGGCCCAAGGGGGGGTCCCTCTGTATACTGTGTGTGTGTGTGTGTGTGTGTGTGTGTGTGTGTGTGTGTGTGTGTGTGTGTGTGTGTGTGTGTGACTGTGTGTGTGTGTGTGTGTGTGTGTGTGCGCGCGCGCGTGCGTGCGTGCGTGTGTCAACAATGCAGGACATTGTAACAAAGAATGACTATATTCTTTCTACTACTACTACTTTTCGTAAAGCACTTTGAGCTGCATTTCATGTCATGAAAGGTGCTATACAAATAAAGTTGTAATACTATGACCGATATCGATACATACTTGAGTAAAATAAACACTGGAGTTCCACGTGGGTAATTAAATTAACTATAGGGATGGACATATGTGACATTTCTGGACGATAACCAATGTCGACAATAACCAATATCTACTACAGTAAACATATCCAACAGGATGCGCCACATATTGAAGTGTTGGCCGATATACCCAACATAAGCCCCTTATATCGTCTGAAACAGATTTTTTATATCAGTTTGAGTTTGAAACCGCATTTTGATGCCAACATCAGCCGATACCGAAATGATGACTGAACACATTGTGTGCCCCCACACAACACTTTAAAAAAAGTAACCCAGGGTGCCCACTTTTTACATTAATTTGTTTTGATGTATATATTATTTTTTTGCTAAGACGTCCACAGACGTCACAACCCGTTAATGGAGCATCCCTAAAATGAACATTAATTGGATTTGAAGACATGTCATGAGCCCAACCTCACATACTGTATAAGCTTATTGAAGTAACCATGAGCCACATAAATACTGTTCCCAGTGACAACTCACTAATATACCTTCAAACTGCACAAACAACACAACTCACACAAGCCAGAGCCAGAAAAAGCAACAAGCTTGCATGCAGCCATGCAGCCATGCAGCCATGCAGCCATGCATCACATTAGTAAAAACACACTATGAATGAAGCAATAACAGCTTGAATCACATTACCGGTATTCACAACATACAACACAATTGACATCATCATCAAACCAGGAAGTTATGCAGGAACGCCTACAGAGTGGCAAAAAACTACTTACTGGCCTTGACAGCCCATCCATAAATCCACACAGAAAAGTCACATCTGATTGCATTAAACAACATTAAACAATGTTAAACTCACTTTGCCTGTTGCTTTGCCACTTGATGTGCCATTCACTTTAAGCATGCGCATACCCTCTATGTATACACATTACACACACAGCATACAACACAAGCATGAGTTACGCAAGGCAATCAAAAAACAAGTTTCCAGGAAGAAAGAAAGAAAGAAATGAAGGGCCTATAAAGCCAGTCATGAACCAATAAGGCCACCATGTCACAATCAGTATCTTCAACGCCACCCACAGGCCACAACACAGACTGCAGATTCCACACCAGTCTTCAATCCCAGAGCCAGAAACAGTCACTGAACGTGAATGTTTCATTCATTGCCACCAAATCGGGGTCCCAAAATGACCGCAAAAGTACCAGTAACAGCTTGAAGTGTATACACAGCTTAAAACACAAGCAGCAGCAGCAGCAAAGAGAGAGAGAGAGAGAGAGAGAGAGAGAGAAGAAGAAAAAAAAGGTTCGTACCTTGAGTTGTCTTGACTTCATCAGTTGTGTAAATGACGACCACGGTCAAAGTTTGGAACCCACCCTGGATAGAGATCGAGCCTTCCTCTCTCTAGTTCAGAAGTCATGTGGCTCATGTGGCCCTCTCCCGTGGCTCCCAGTTGCTACGGCCCTCATGTGGCCCTCATGTGGCCCTCATGTGGCCCTCTCCCGTGGCTCCCAGTTGCTACGGCAAAGAAGTATGAAAAGGAATAAGAGGTTTTCTTTTTCTTTTTTTTTTCTTTTTTACATTTAATCATTTATTATTGAATTTGTAGTAGCCTAGGCATAAAGTTATTCTTTCATTTTGATATTGCAAAACAATGTTGCCTATACACCAGATAAAAATAAGAATCAAATTTAATGAAGGAAAATAGAATAGAAGAATGTATTCATGATAAGACATCTATGTTTGTTTTCACTACCAATGCTGCTGGCTTACTGCTACAGTATACTTGACATGTTGACATGCTTTGAGAAATTAGCACTCAAATAATTAAAGTTTTCTTTATTAAAGCAAACATATTTTGCGGCTCCAGATAGAATTGTAATACGTTTTTGGGACAAAAATGGCTCTTCTGTTAATAAAGGTTGCCTACCCCTGCTCTAGTTCATCCTTGCATGAGCCCTCCAGTCCAGTGGCGTCTGAGCGTCTCCAGTCATCATCGCCATCCTCCATACACCTGGCCAGCTCTCCACTGCTTTCCTGTCCTGCTGGGAGCTCCCGGTGTCGACGGCAGTGACCGACCGACCAGCCTCATTCTCCCAGGCGGCTGCCATCTTCTCACCCAGCCTGCCCTTGGTGGCCCCCCATCCATCCATCCATCCCCTGCAGATGGATGCTTTTGGGTTGGTAACACGTCATGTATGTTCATCTTTGTTGATGTTCAGTATAGCACGCCGCCACGCACACCCTGTAGCATTCTGGTGTAGCACAGTGGACTTCTGTAGGTCAGGCTTTAGGGACCAGCATTCACAGCATGTACAGGAGAACGGACTCCACAGGAACGAGAAGAAGCTGAGCTTGGTATGGTGTGTGTTTGTGTGTGTGTGGGTGGGTGTGTGTGCGTGTGCGTGTGCGTGTGTGTGTGTGTGTGTGTGCGTACTCCTTGCAAGCGAGGGTGTCCCCCTGCAAAGAAAGAAATAAAGAAATACATGTATAACTAGAATGCACAGCTGTGGTTCTCAAAGTGGGCCCCCCCAGGGGTCCTTGACGAGGTTCCAGGGGGTCTACAAGCTCATAGCGCGCCACCGAGTGGCGCGCTACGAGCTTGTAGGTCTGGCTATTTTTGAAAAATCAAAGAACGACTGACATAGAAACATAGCTTTTTCAGAAAACTGTCAGGATGTATAGAAGACATTTTTAGAATCTGATCTCAGGCCTAAACGGGTTAACCACTATGACCCCATAGATCTATAAGTAAGTTCACAAGTCACAACGTGCCACATAGTGATATATGTTGTGGTGAACTTGTAGGTCTGCAATATCACAAATGTATATCATAATGAAATGTGATTTATTTTATGTTCTTAACACAAATCTTGCGTGGGGGGTCTCCGGCACAAACCCTTTTCAGATGGGGTTCTTTCTGCTGCATGGATATAGGGTAAACACACATGAACGCGGGGGTCCTTGACATGAAAACTATGCTTTTCATTTCAACAAACAAATACAATAAATAGTAGAATAATAAACATGTTTATTTTCCCTACACACCTAAACAGCAGCACCTATAATTCTGGGTATGGGATAGGGGAACATGGTTACCCAATACCGCCCCCAGCTGGCAGAGTCAGGTTAATAGGGTATGCCTTGAAATAAATATTGATGACCAATGCAATAAGTCCTCAAAGAAAAACAAAATGAACCCCATAGCTGCAATTTGCAACACTAGAGTATTTATAATTTGTTTCATAAAAATCCACTGTAGATATGTGACATGTTATGAGCTACTTTCTGTCAAGAAAGTCTGTGCAGGCGATTATTTTTAGTTAGTTATTTTTTTTGAGGAAGCTATAAGCGCAGTGTTGCTGCCTCTTTGCATCATGTGCAAATTCAAACAGGTGGTACACGTGAAAAATAATCACTTGGCCTGCACAGAATGTCTTAACAAAAGTAGCTCATAACATTTGTTTTTTGTGAAACAAACACTTTGCAGATAGAAAGAGGATAATTCAAGCTTTCCCTACAGCTGCAATTGGATGAGTTTAATGTCGTTAAATACAAGCACATTGGACTTTTCTATTTGGATAAATGGCGGGCTGCCTGTCAATGGAGGGTGTTGCAACTATCAAATTGAGGCTAGGCGACTGTAGGCTACTTTATCCTGACTAGTTTTTGTTTTACCAAGTAAAAAGTATAAAAGCAACACTAGGCCTACACCACACCCATTCAGCTGAGCTCCAGGTAAATATTAAAGCTATATTTAAATTAAAGAAGCTAACTGTAGGCTAGCAGGCAACAGCTAACTCACCTGTGGAGAATACACATAATTATCCGCAGTTTGTCCTGAAGGTTAAAACATCTCCTTCAACGTCGACAACATGTCACTCAGCACTGGTTTCACTCCCTGGAAATACATGGCAACTCTACTCGACGTCCATGATGTGTAACGTGACATTATAAGATGTTTATTTCACGCTTTTACTGCCAAATAATACCGGAGCGTGTGTGTGTGTGTGTGTGTGTGTGGGAGGGGGTCATGGGGGGGAGGCGCGCGCAGACACCGGAGAATTTAAAGAGCCCGCGGTGTGACTGTGACGTAGGTCACGTGGGTCTAGCTTCTAGGGAGTGTCTGACAATAAAACGTCCATGATTTTGTCACTCACTGTTTTTGCATTTAATATTATTTTGTTTTGAAGATGATGCGCCCCCCGGAACGGGACAATAAACAAATGAGAAAACACACGTTCGTTTAATATTGTTAATAAAAACTAAAGTGAAGGAGCTGTGTCTCTTAAAAAAATCACACCCGTGTGAAGTGAGGGGCGCTAATATATTAAAGTCTAACTCATGTTGATTTAGGTGGTGATGTAGCCTGCTGCCTAATGGTGATGTAAAACAAATGGTGCCAACACAAACATTAAATTCTCTTTTTTGTTAATGGCATTTCATGTTTGTGGTATAGGGACAGGATGATGTAAATCATTGCCAAATGGCGTTTTTAAAACAAACATTGAACAAAACAAAATCATTAAACCTGTAAATAGGAGGGGCTTTTTATTTGTATTTTTTTTCCCTAACCCCTCTGATGAAGTAAATCAACAAAATATCCACCTCTCTACCTTTTAAAATTCAAGGACCCCCATTTTGTTATGCATAAGGCCATGGACCCCCATTACCGCTGGACCCTAAATATCCGTAACTCTAAACGTCCTACCTAAACATCATTCATTTAGCCATATGGGGACCCCTGGGGGTCTCCAGATCCCACATTGAGATCCACTGACATACAGCCTATTACAGCAGTGGTTTTCAACCAGGGGGTCCTTGAGGGGGGTTCCAGCCTGGTCCCCAGCTAAATGATGGAGTTGGCAACCTCTATGGTTGGTAACCATATTAGATGTTTAACTTGTAGGTGTGAAATGAGACCAATACATGTATTTGGTTTCATTTTAAGCTCTCAATATAGTTACATTATTGTTAAACATCTGGCATTACTTAAGTTTTAAATTAAATTTACAAGAAATCTACTCTACACAATTCGAGAATGTATAAGAATTGTTGTGTCATGATTTATTTGTCTTGCACCTCGACTAAACCCACCCCTGTATGTCCTACATCAGGGATGGGATCTTACATAAACACAAAGAGCTGTTTCCATAACTGCACAAATTATTGCACATAACATGAGTAGCTGTTATAATAACATAATAACATAACATGAGTAGATCTTTGCCTGCCTGCCTGCCTGTCTGTCTGTCTGTCCATGAGTAGTTATTTGTCTGTCTGTCAATGAGTAGCTGTCTTACTTACTGTCTGCCTGTCTATGAGTAGCTGTCTGCCTGCCTGTCTATGAGTAGCTGTCTGTCTGCCTGCCTGCCTGTCCAATTGTCCATGAGTAGCTGTCTGTCTGCCTGTCTGAGTAGCTGTCTGTCTGCCTGCCTAATTGTCCATGAGTAGCTGTCTGTCTGCCTGTCTATGAGTAGCTGTCTGCCTTCCTGCCTGTCCAATTGTCCATGAGTAGCTGTCTGTCTGTCTATGAGTAGCTGTCTGCCTGCCTGCCCAATTGTCTATGAGTAGCTGTCTGCCTTCCTGCCTGTCCAATTGTCCATGAGTAGCTGTCTGTCTGTCTATGAGTAGCTGTCTGCCTTCCTGCCTGTCCAATTGTCCATGAGTAGCTGTCTGCCTGCCTGTCCAATTCTCCATGAGTAGCATTTCCGCAATTTCCGCAATTTCCATTTCCAACTATTAATGGCAGCTGGGTTTCATCATTCAAATAAAATAGAATTCTGTCCGTTTAGCTATAAAATTATGTCAGGGAATAGGGATACACAGTATATGTCTTTCATTTGCATTGCATCTCCCCCCCCCCCCCCCAAGCTTGTATTTTCGTTCGAGTAATAGTACAACTCTAATAGTATTACTTATAATAATGTAATTAAAGATAACTTCATTCAGATTTATTTATTTTTATTTCATTTTCCAGATTTTCTTTTCTTCTTTTTTTTAGATTTTCATTGGTGGGCCAGTCATAATGGTCCCGCGGGCCTGATGTGGCCCGCGGGCCTGAGGTTGAGTATCACTGTCCTACATACTGCAGGAAACAGAGCCATTCTAAATGACATCTGATTCACAGAACATCAATTGGGGGAAGCAGTGTCTTTGACAAGGATTTTCAGCACCTTTTCATGTTTATTAATATTTCACCAAGCTTTTACATCCATAACATTTAATGCAGATAAACCATAATTTAAATCACTTGCTACATGTTCTTTGCGCAAAAACAAGACAAATGCATGGCACATGAGAACTAAGAAATAAGGAAATACAATAAATGAAATGAACAACAAACCACAATCAACACTTTGTTATAACCCATACACATTAAACAGAAGGCTAATGCAGTACATTTTTGGTAGTTTTCTTTCTTTTTGAAATAGTTTACCAAATAAAGATGTGGACGTGGAAGTGCTACTTTATAGGGGTAATCAATCATACAATTTAGTCAGGGACTTGGTGGTGTATAGTATGTGATTATTGACATTTAAAAATTATGTATTTGGCCGATGAGATTCAGAAAAACTAAAAAGCGAAATGATATAGCGCGGGGTATGGTATTAAAATAAGTGCTAAATAGTAGGGATGCATGATATAATCGGCCATATCGACCATGGAAATGTCATATCGGTGTCGAATCGGTCTAAAAATAATCCTGATTATTAAAAAAAAAAAAAAAATTAAAAAATCCATCAATGAGTTCAATATAAATCAAAAGTTGTCTAGTACCTCTCTAGAACAAAAGCCAAATCAAATATGATGTAAAATTATAAGTAAAAATGTACTCTTACATTTTTCTACGTTTAATTTGTGTACTCGTCTCGTTCAGTTGTGAAAACAGACACTTGGTAAAGAGTATATGCTATTTATTGATTGATTGAATACTTTATTGACTGGCTTTGGGCCACGCCCCTATAGGGCCTATAGGCTTGTTTCCATTGTGGTCCTCTGTATAATATCGGAATCGGTCAGAATCGGTATCGGCAGAGATGACCCTGCAAATAATCGGATATCGGTCATAATTTCATAATGGTGCACCCCTACAAAATAGCTCTATATTCTAATCATAATCATTGCTATAGAGTGTTTGTTCAGGTGTACACACACATGATCACACTGATCTCCATCAGCATTCCTTTTCGCGTTTATGATCCGGTCGGGAGCGGATGATATCGTTACGTTGTTGTAGTCATTGTTTTGTAGTCGTCAGGATGATACCGTTACGTCATGTTGTAGTCATTGTTTTGTAGTTGTCAGGATGATACCGTTACGTCATGTTGTAGTCATTGTTTTGTAGTCATCAGGATGATATCGTTAAGTCATGTTGTAGTATTGTTTTGTAGTCATCAGGATGATATCGTTACGTCATGTTGTAGTCATTGTTTTGTAGTCATCAGGATGATACAGTTACGTCATGTTGTAGTCATTGTTTTGTAGTCATCAGGCCGGAACCCTAAATGTGGAACGCCTTTATTGGGAAGATATTATTCTTCCTGTTTGAGGGAAAGGAAGTTCCAGATTGAGGGTTCCGGCCTGATGACTACAAAACAATGACTACAACATGACGTAACGATATCATCCTGATGACTACAAAACAATGACTACAACATGACGTAACAATATCATCCTGACGACTACAAAACAATGACTACAACATGACCTAACGATATCATCCTGACGACTACAAAACAATGACTACAACATGACCTAACGATATCATCCTGATGACTACAAAACAATGACTACAACATGACCTAACGATATCATCCTGATGACTACAAAACAATGACTACAACATGACCTAACGATATCATCCGCTCCTGACCGGATCAGTAACACAGACCAGGCTTTCCTCCGAGGTGGAAAGCCTGCATGATGACGTGAGGTTAATCAAGAGGTCACTACACTACAGAATTGTCTCGCCACATAAATCATCATGCAACTGAGAAAATGTTTTTGGATAATTATCGTCTGTGTAGGGGTAAAGGCTGGCCATCGGTTTGTGTTGCTTGGGGTAGAAAACGCAGTCATCGCAGTCCGAATCCACTTGGATCCTGTTTAGCTGGGCTACGGGCTGGCCCAACGGCGGGTGTGGTTGGATGTTTAGCTGGGCCACGGGCTGGCCCGAGGGCGGGTGCTGTTGGATGTTGAGCTGGGCTACGGGCTGGCCCGACGCCGCGTCTACACCGGGCGCGATGAGGCTCATGTTGGAGTTGGCAAGTGAGGGGGGGCAGGAGATCTTCAAATGCAGCGTGATGCTGTTCGGACAATAGCATAGAACCAGAACCACACAAAGTTACACATTATTTCTCCCTTTCGTCACTCTCTCTACACACAATGTGAATGAGTCAATGAGCTACAGTAGTGAGATTTGATTAACATAAAACATGCATGACAAATGTGAATGAGCTAGTGAAAGAGTGAGATTTTAACAGCATCTAGATCAGTGGTTCTCAAACAGTGTGTGAATTAAGACAGTGAGTGGCCGTGGAATTTTGTGACATTATTATTAATGTCATTATATTTATCGTGTGCTGTTATAGTTTAGCTCACAGACGGTACGGTACCTGCGGTCTGCTTCCTCGTGCTCAGAAGAGACTGTCGAGTAAGGGTTTATTATCTCCTGGAAAGAAACAAACATACATAATATACACACATGTACATGTACAGTATACATTCGTAGTAGTGTCCACAATATTTTATCCCGGCATGCAATATCGCTGTGATGAGTTCCTAACATACTACATGACTCTCACAATAACTTCCAACATTTAAAAATATTCAATATTTCAAGGAATTAAAAAATATAAGCCCAAAGCTCAACAAGCATAAGGTTTTATGCTTTTATTGATGGTGAAAAATCAACCTGGTTCCAAATTAAAATCGCGTTGCTTTATCTCCACATAATAATCATGTTCTCTGTGGATGTACTCATTAGACAAAAAAATATTATTTAGTGGGAATTAACATGACAAGAAAAACACCCCAGCGGACCTTAACATTCCATCTGGAATCCCCAAGAAAATGTTCAGCAATGTAAAAACAACAGTACAGTACAGTACAGTAGAAAGGCGACAGGGTGAGGGGAAAGGCTTGGTTTACTCACAGTCCTTTGGGGTGGGAGGGTTTACGGAGGTAGGGGGCGGGTCTGTGGGCGGGGTTATGATCTCCATGGGGATCGTCACTGGAGGAGGGAGGGAACTCTTGGGCTGAGTGACAGGAGAAAGGAACCAATCAACATGCAAGGTGTATGTAGCCTATGTTTCCTCTGATCTGACATCAGTCTAAAATCGTATCTACTGTATCTAATAGAATTATATCATGACTTCTTAGTTTTTCCCTCCCCGATTTACGGCGCATTCGGATATAGCGCACTGCGCAATATAAACTAATATGTTGCACTATTAACCAGTTCTCTGTGCTATGTTAACCCATTCTGGCCGGGAACCCGTTTTGGTGTTAGCATCATGTTATCTATTATCTTTACCTATTGAAAAATAGCAGATCTACAAGCTCATATCGCGCCACCGAGTGGCGCGATACGAGCTTGTAGGTCTGCTATTTTTGAAAAATCGAAGAACGACTGACATTTTTTAGAATCTGATCTCAGGTCAGAATGGGTTAATCAAGACCAGTGTGTTGTCCAGTGGAAACCTCGTATGAATCTGATCTCAGGTCAGAATGGGCAAAATAAGCAAGTGGTTGCAACTCAAGTCTAGTTGTTGTTCAAATCATTGGTGTGGAGTGGGCTTATAAGGCCTGAGTCACACACCCCCTCCCACCAGGACAACCATAAGACAATTGTCTTCCATGTGTGAAATTATCAGGCCTAATTCTACCCTTTTCATAATACAGTGTGTGACTTTTTTTTTGTCGCTGCTAGTGTGAACGCAGCATAATAACACAATGTCAGATGCACTGTTATGTAGAGGAATCAAGGCCCAATCTCCACGGTGAGTACTTTACTAGTGCACCACCTAGTGGACACCATGTGAAACTGAGGTCTGATCAGATCAGTTAGACTAGCCTAGAGGAACTTTCTCCAAGAGGAACATAAACGCACCACAGGTGGCTTCCAACATGCATGCTTCATGTGATGGAATTAAAAGGGGTGTGAGTGATATGTTTTTTGATCAAAACAAAAACAAAAGGTTTTGTTGATAAGGTTTAAGCTGTGTAATCATTGTGATAGTGTGTTTGTTCAGTAACAACAGGGATATCCCGTCATCTCTCCAGGTCTTTTCACACCACCTTTTCAGGTTGGGATACCAATTTATTGTCCCATTATAAGACATTCATCAGCTTCAAATTTGTGTTCCACTTCCAATTTCACCTACCTCCTCTCTCTCTCTCTCTCTCTCTCTCTCTCTCTCTCTCTCTCTCTCTCTCTCTCTCTCTCTCTCTCTCTCTCTCTCTCTCTCTCTCTCTCTCTCTCTCTCTCTCTCATAGCAACATATTTAGAGCTTGTTAAAACTTATTTAAAAAATAAAACATATCACTTACACCCCTTTTAACATGCATGGTTAAGTCTTATGGAATGACATTGGAAGAGGCGGACGGACGGACGGACAGACGGACACACAGACACACAGACACACAGACACACAGACAGACAGACAGACAGACAGACAGACAGACAGACAGACAGACAGACAGACAGACAGACAGAAGTAAGTAGTGTTATACAGTGCCTCGTCAGCAACACTGTGGAACAGAGAGGACAAACATAATATTAGTAACAGTTACAGTAGTCTCACGTAGCCAGACAACTACTCCACAATCTCCGAATGCTATTTAGAGTCGGGAACTACACCTCCTGAATGTTATATAGAGTCTGGAACTACACCTCCTGAATGCTATATAGAGTCTGGAACTACAGCTCCTGAATGCTATTTAGAGTCGGGAACTACACCTCCCGAATCCGAGTAAGGAAGCTGACATTTCCCTTCACAAACATATATATTTTATCTTCACATTTATTTATTATATTTCCATTTCTGCTAGGTAACAAGCTATATACTGTATAGGCCTATGCTTAGACGTTTTATATTTATATTAGGATAAATGTGCGCAAATATAAAGAGGAAACGGAAGTGGGCGAGGAGGAGGCTCCAATTCCACTTTTATATTGTACTCAGGCTTCCGTTGCTCCAGACCATATATGTCAAACTCAAGGCCCGGGGGCCAAATCAGGCCCGTGAATGGGATGATATTTAATTAATATTAGTACTGGCCCTCTGGTATATTGCACGGACCACCATAATACTACAAGTCCTGCTTTGTGTCGATCATAGATGAAGTTGAAACACAGTCCGGCCCTTGACTTTTACCAATTTCTTTATTTTGGCCCACCGTGTATTTGAGTTTGACATCCCTGCTCCAGACTGTATGATGGAACTTGGAAGCATTTGAAAATTTGCGAGAGGCAACAGTCTGGCAACACAAAGACTACAGATAGAGTAACATAAACTATATTAGTCAAATATTAGTTACCTATTATTAGTCACATGTTGGTCACAGACACAAGAAAACAAAACAAAACGTAGACGGGGTGCACCTTCGTGTTGTTGTGTTGGATTAATTCTAGGGATGTTGCCAATGAGACATTTTGGCCGATATCGATATTATCCGATATAATTAATTGCCGTTATGGCCGATAACCGATATTACCGATGTCAATATGATCTCATTCTGTAATGAAAAATTATAATATATATTTTTTTCCCATTCTGAAAAATACATGTAACAGCGTATCTGCACTGCAGGCTTATAGGCAAGTCAGATTGAACTTAAATACCTTCATATTTAATATTGTGAGCTTGTATACATAGATCTGTCCAAGCTGTTATTTTGGGCTTGTTTATCTGTGAAGACAGACCGATTAATCGGAACCGATTAATTAATCGGTCTGATTGAATCATCGAACCGATGCCGATTTAATCTAAAAACTAATTTTAAAATAGCAGATCTACAAGCTCGTAGCGCGCCACCGAGTGGCGCGCTACGAGCTTGTAGGTCTGCTATTTTTGAAAAATCGACAGAACGACTGACATTTTAAAAATCTGATCTCAGGTCAGAATGGGTTCATCAGACCAGTGTGTGTCCAGTGGAAACCTTGTATGAATCAGGTCAACTCAGGTCAGAATGGGTTAATTCACATGGTGGCGTCTCACCTCTTCATCGCTGTCCGCCTCGTACTCCTTGTTCTTGGTCTTCTTCTTCTTCTTCTTGCGGTCTCTGCCGGGCAGGATGTCGTCCACCCAGGCTAGGTCATGCTGGGAGAACACCATGTCCAGCAGCTTACGGACCAGCAACAGACCCAGGATCTGCAGTATACAGGGACCACACAACAACAACAACCAGCTTACGGACCAGCAACAGACCCAGGATCTGCAGTATACAGGGACCACACAACAACAACAACCAGCTTATACGGACCACCAACAGACCCAGGATCTGCAGTATACAGGAACCACACAACAACAAACAACCAGCTTACGGACCAGCAACAGACCCAGGATCTGCAGTATACAGGAACCACACAACAACAACCAGCTTACGGACCACCAACAGACCCAGGATCTGTAGTATACAGGAACCACACAACAACAAACAAGTACCCAGGACATGTGTTATCCTTAGTTTAAACCATAACCCCTGAGGCTGATTCAAACGTTTTCTGATGCTTATATGAAAGGGTTTTAAGATGAGCCCCATGTTATTCTCCATAGAGAAATCACTTGCGTGGACGAGGGGGAATCGAAGGGGATGAGCGAATTACATCAGGACTTCCTGACACTCTATTGTAAACATAATAACTCAAAGTACAGCAACATTTGACACTCAACACAACTACAATAACAGTAATACAAGTTCATGCATGCGTACGCACGCACACACAAACACACACACGCGCGTGTGCACGCACACACACCCGCCACCCACCATCACTGGGAAGATGATGGCCAGGAAGGTAGACTTGAGGGTCCAGAGGACGGCCAGACAGATGACCTGCACCAGGGTGAAGAGGTGGACGCGCCTCAGAGGAACGTGACGCAGGAAGGAGAAGTCCGGCTGGTGCTTGGCTGGCATCAGGATCAGCTTGATCCTCTCCCAGAACTGGAGCACATAGGGGGTGTTTTTGGGCAGCACATTTTAGTAGCAGTTTAGTTTTAGTCATTAGTCTCTTAGTTTTTTACCAGCAGGACAGGGAGAGCCTAGCAACTTTTACATCTTGTGCTGTATGTCTGTCTGGAGAAGCCAAATTAAAACACCATCAAATGTTGCTGCCTGACTGGACAATGGCATCATTCCCTGCGTAAGATTCGCTGCCCGGTGCCTTTAGTGGCTTTTTAAGTTTTTATTGTTCATGGTGTGAATTAGCCACTACAGTCACACATCAGGACTTAACAGAACCACACCGTGACTCATATACACATTGAGTACACTGGACCACAATGGAAACGAGGCACAAATGATGGAGAATAGAAACAGGTTATCTATACCTGGATGCCACTTAGCGAGGCCACGCCCATGTAGAGGAAGACCCCGTAGAGGACCGGCATGGGGATGTACTGAGGAGGAAACAACACAGCGGTTAGCTTCTCACTAGCTAGACTAGCATAGCCAGACAACTGTTCCACAATCTCCGAATGCTATCTAGAGTCTGGAACTACACCTCCCGAAATCCCGAGTATGGAAGCTGCCATTTTCCGTTCACGGAAATATATTTAAAAATATCTTTACATTTTTTTTACCCACCTGTAAGACTGGTGCTAGGAACACCGTCACCCACCTGTAAGACTGGTGCTAGGAACACCGTCACCCACCTGTAAGACTGGTGCTAGGAACACCATTACCCACCTGTAAGACTGGTGCTAGGAACACCATTACCCACCTGTAAGACTGGTGCTAGGAACACCGTCACCCACCTGTAAGACTGGTGCTAGGAACACCGTCACCCACCTGTAAGACTGGTGCTAGGAACACCGTCACCCACCTGTAAGACTGGTGCTAGGAACACCGTCACCCACCTGTAAGACTGGTGCTAGGAACACCGTCACCCACCTGTAAGACTGGTGCTAGGAACACCGTCACCCACCTGTAAGACTGGTGCTAGGAACACCGTTACCCACCTGTAAGACTGGTGCTAGGAACACCGTCACCCACCTGTAAGACTGGTGCTAGGAACACCGTTACCCACCTGTAAGACTGGTGCTAGGAACACCGTCACCCACCTGTAAGACTGGTGCTAGGAACACCGGTCACCCACCTGTAAGACTGGTGCTAGGAAACACCGTCACCCACCTGTAAGACTGGTGCTAGGAACACCGTCACCCACCTGTAAGACGGGTGCTAGGAACACCGAGACTCCAGTCAACACAAACACCAGCGTGCCCGTCAACCGCTGTTCCCTACAAAAGGATAAGACAACACAGCACGTGGATAGTTACATGTGGAAATTGCAACGACACAAACAACGCAAACACCACGACCGTCTCGTGAGTCATGACAGGATGAGCGGAACTAGTCTATAGATACCGGACAAAACGACTCACCGGACGCCCAGGAACTGGGGCGCTTCTCCGGGTGCACTGGACTCGCTCTCCATCTTCAGAGAGTCGATGTGAGCGATGGAGATGACGGTGGCGGCCACGTACCAGGGCAGACCCAGGAAGGAGCACACAGCCATCAGGATGCCGACAATCAGCAGGTCCAGATGGTAGCCGCAACCTTTCTGCAAATATACGACCAGACACAATGTATCCAGAACTGTGGAATTAGAATACTATATTCCTTTAGGCACTAAAGGGATAGTGGGCAGTATAATCCAAGGGTCTTGTATCCAGTAATATACTGCTTCCAAGACAAACACATTTTTCTCAAACTTTACCTTACCATGCATGAATGAGGAGCATCTCACCATCACCATGAAGGCAACAAAGCGTTCTCTGTGAAACGCACCTTTTTTTGTGCATTTAATCGTCATGCCAATTATTTCCTATTTCCGAGCCCTCGTCACACACAGTGTCACACGACGACAGTGACAGACGAGCCGCCCTACAAGCTTCACGACGACGCGTTGTTGTGAACTTGCTATTCTTGACATGAAAGTGAATGTGTTTAAGGTTCCCAAGAAATTGATCCATCGCATAAACAAGGGAGAAAGAGCCTTCTCTGTCCGTGCCCCTAAAATGTGGAACATCCTTCCCAAAACCATCCGACAAGCAGATACCATTGCATCCTTTAACCCATTCTGACCTGAGATCAGATTCATACGAGGTTTCCACTGGACACACACTGGTCTGATGAACCCATTCTGACCTGAGATCAGATTCTAAAAATGTCAGTCGTTCTTCGAATTTTTCAAAAATAGCAGACCTACAAGCTCGTATCGCGCCACTCGGTGGCGCGATATGAGCTTGTAGATCTGCTATTTTTCAATAGGTAAAGCATAACATGATGCCAACACCAAAATGGGTGCCCGGTCAGAATGGGTTAAATCTCTTCTCAAAACGTATTTGTTCAGAAAAGCATCCCCCCCCCCCCCTGCCCCGTTGAATGTTTGTTCACTGAACTATTACATTGTTGTTGTTTTTTATATTGCATCTTTAATATGCTTTCTACTGTTGGCCAGCTGACTGTAAGTTTTTACTTAATTTAATTGTGTTCGATTTTCCTGCTTTTTTAGTGAATTTGTTGTACAGCACTTTGTGACTTTGTCCAGAAAAGTGCTATATAAATAAAGTTATTATTATTATTATTATTATTAAGTTGAACGAACGGAAAGTATTAACAAAGAGCTTGTGACTAAAAAAATGAACTAAATTTTGTTCCCATTTTCTGTAAAAAACGAAAGAAATCTAAAACCGTGGCATTCTGTGGTAGTGTGATGAAAGCCCCTATAGCATTCTGTGGTAGTGTGATGAAAGCCCCTATAGCATTCTGTGGTAGTGTGATGAAAGCCCCTATAGCATTCTGTGGTAGTGTGATGAAAGCCCCTATAGCATTCTGTGGTAGTGTGATGAAAGCCCCTATAGCATTCTGTGGTAGTGTGATGAAAGCCCCTATAGCATTCTGTGGTAGTGTGATGAAAGCCCCTATAGCATTCTGTGGTAGTGTGATGAAAGCCCCTATAGCATTCTGTGGTAGTGTGATGAAAGCCCCTATAGCATTCTGTGGTAGTGTGATGAAAGCCCCTATAGCATTCTGTGGTAGTGTGATGAAAGCCCCTATAGCATTCTGTGGTAGTGTGATGAAAGCCCCTATAGCATTCTGTGGTAGTGTGATGAAAGCCCCTATAGCATTCTGTGGTAGTGTGATGAAAGCCCCTATAGCCCATACCTTCAGCTTGTTCTCCTTGCGGTTGACGATGACGGCGCTGATCTGCTGGTCCATGAAGATGAGGATGGTGACCAGCAGGGCGGGGACAGCGCTGGCTATATAAACCCACCACGGGTTCTTCCCGTAGGGCATCACCAGCCAGCCACGGCCTGGCCGCGTGGGCTGCAGAAAACGCACGCACACAATCAACAGTTTAGGATAACATTGAAAACAGCGGGGGGAAATAGACAATCTACATTCTAATCTACATTTACATTATTATAACACACACGCTTGTGTACCTTGAACTCTGTGGGGACGATAAGTTTAGGAGTGTCTAAGTCCATGAACATGTCCAGACCCACAAAGGTCATGATTGACATGAAGATGGAAAAGTCACTAAATAGCTTCCTCAGCTAGGCAGCAGAACGCACAGAGAAGACAATGTAGACACACAGAGAGACAGTTCAGTCAACATGAAAGATAGAAAAATTAAACGTTAATATAAAATGTACTATAGTGACAGCTAGGTATGATTGGAGAAAAGACAGATAAGAAAGCCACGTGAGGAAGTAAAACAGCAATTATTTCTTTCTTTCTTAAAGTTCTTTCTTAAGTTTTTATATACATTATTGGCTAATATGACAATTAATGTTGTATATCGTCTCTGCCGGCTGGAAACCTCAAAACTGTTACTTTTCAAAATTCTAGTTAGATCTATAAGCTCAAAACACATGTTTAGCTTGTAGAGCTTTTGTGTGATTAATTTACAAAAACATAAAAAGTATGCGGAGATAAGAGGTTTCTGCCCGACAGCAACGATATCGGGACACCTCATTGGCTGCGGTTCTCAGAGCCAGCCCAGGTTCCAATATATAATAATAATAATAATAATAATAATAATAATAATATATAACATCAGATTATGGTAAAGAAAAAGTGTTCCAAAATTCCCCTCTAAGTGGTTAGTTAAGGGAAGGAGGACAGACGTGAATCAGATTGACACTGAACAGACACTAGTGGACAACATGAGAGAGGGATGAGGAGAGGAAGGAAGGAAGGAAGGAAGGAAGGAAGGAACCTTGATCTCGGTGGGGACATGCAGCTTGGGCGTGTCCAAGTCCAGCAGCAAGTCCAGGCCACAGAACACCAGGATGGAGATGATGATGGAGAAATCAGCTATGAAGGAACGCACCTGGAGCCATGCGGGAAAAGCCAAAACAAAGGGAAGGGAGTGGACGGATAACCAGGAATATGGAAGGGAGCAGGAGTGGGGGGGAGGGGGGAGGGGAGAGGGGGGTATGTTTAAGAAAGGAGAAGGACAGGGAAGGGGTTGGGGTGAAGAAGGAGTGAGTGTGTACTCCTTCCGACATCGGAAACAAATCTTCCTGTTCGCACATGGCTTTCCTAACAATAGTTTGGACAGTCAGGATATCTGGAGGTGTACAGTACATGGGTTCCGAGGGAAAGGTCGTGAGACTGCGCCTTTCCGAAGTGCCGAATGCCGTCAATTTGTGTACTAATGTCACCTCCGCTTTCCGAAGAAAAGTCAGCTTTATGCATCCTATGCTGACACTGCACTCTAAGGAACGTCAGCTTTATGCATCCTATGCTGACACTGTACTCTAAGGAACGTCATGTGATCCTATGCTGACACTGTACTCTAAGGAACGTCATGTGTCAGCATGAGGTCACGTGGCATCAAACATTTACGATTTAATTAACCGCAGCAGTTAATCGAACTAATGGATTTAATCTATTAATATACAACAATCAACTTTGGAGTAAAACGTAATTATTACCCCCCCCCTTTCCCCTCACTGTATATGTTTCTTTTCCCTTTTTGCTTCCTATATGATGAATTCCTGTTCTGTTCTTTAACTACATAGAAGTGTCTATTTGTATGTCTCTAAATGTTTTGATGAATTGAACAATGTGGACCCTGTTGTAAACAAGTGTAACGCTTAATTGGGTCGTCCACTCACAGTTAACAGTCTTTGTATTGAGTTTGTGCTTGAAATGTACTGTAATTCTACAAACTGTTAATAAATATTTCAATCAATCAATCAATCAAAGTGTATCATTTATGGGTTTTTCTTTGTGACGCGGGTGCTTTACCGTGGACGGGAAGTAGCGGCTGGACTTGAAGTTCTTGAGGGCGACGGTCATGGAGTAGGTGCCGAAGAAGAGGATGAAGGACATGAGGGCGAGGTCGGGGACGTACTTACAGGATGAGCCCACCAGGGCGCCGCCATACTTCACGCAGTCCTTCTTACTCATCCGACTCCAGTCTACGTCTGATAGGTTGTACTGCATGGGGCCCAGAGGAGACGTATGTAGCACCCAAATAATATATACTCACAGGCACTACACCAGAGGGAGCCCTACTGATTTTAAACCCTGCCTTTTTCATACCAATATGGGAAAAACATCATTCCTGTACTCGGCAGCAGTTCAGTGGAATGGCTTGCCTTCCAGCCTCAAGGTGACCAGTTCCTTTGATATTTTTTAATCCACATTAAAAAGATGGTTGGCCGAAAACATAGTGTTAATATAGTGTAGAATAGATAAATGGCACAAATGAAAAAAACAAAAAAAGGAAGGGGAAAAAAGAAAAGAAATCCAGTTTTATTGGTCAGTTTATATGAATTTTGTTCATTTTGTTTGCTTTTTGCCTCCTGTTTTTGTCTGTATTGTACCGTTATTGTCTGTTGCTCCCCTTCCCCTTTCCCCAAGAGGACCACAATGGAAACAAGCCTAACAGCTTTCTTGTGAATTTATCCTTTTGAAATATATTTTCAATAAAGTATTCAATCAATCAATACTGTATAGGTTTTGATTGGGAAAAAGCTGCAGGCTGCTCAGAATAAAGCGGCTCGCCTGGCACAAGGCTGATGTATTAGGCTATAAGTATTAGTTATATGCATGAACATCTGGCATGGCTAATGGTTGAAAAGAAGGTTGTCTTTATTTGTCTCCCTTGGGAGAAATTTGTCTTGGAGACAGAGTCACAGCTAGCTGCATACAAATAACAGACACGTTCGCATACGAAAAGGAAAAACTCCATGAAACACCCCAACATACACAAAACAGAGATATTGCACACATTCCCTTGATAAAGTGCAACTAGTCAAAAAAGTGCTTTTGGCAATCTCTGAGTCAGTAAAGTGCATTCGGCAATTTCTGATTGAGCATTTTGATTGACAGGGGAACAAAAGAGTGTTTAATCCATTCTGACCGGGCACCCATTTTGGTGTTAGCATCATGTTATGCTTTAGCTATTGAAAAATAGCAGATCTACAAGCTCATAGCGCGCCACCGAGTGGCGCGCTACGAGCTTGTAGGTCTGCTATTTTTGAAAAATCGAAGAACGACTGACATTTTTAGAATCTGATCTCAGGTCAGAATGGGTTAATCAGACCAGTGTGTGTCCAGTGGAAACCTCGTTATGAATCTGATCTCAGGTCAGAATGGGTTAAATCTATTATACACACACCGTGGAGTTCTATGACCAGTGAGTCTTCTAATGCTACCGCGGAAACATTATCAGCGCCATGATGTGGAATATGCTCTGGAAACATTATCAGCGCCATGATGTGGAATATGCTCTGCCAAATTACTTTACAAATATATACTGTATCGAGACATAATTGCCAACTTTGTCAAGTATGTATAGGCCTAACTGTGATTTGTGCGTTTGTTTAACCCATTCTGACCTGAGATCAGATTCATACGAGGTGTCCACTGGACACACACTGGTCTGATTGACCCATTCTGACCTGAGATCAGATTCTAAAAATGTCAGTCGTTCTTCGATTTTTCAAAAAATAGCAGACCTACAAGCTCGTAGCGCGCCACTCGGTGGCGCGCTATGAGCTTGTAGATCTGCTATTTTTCAATAGCTAAAGCATAACATGATGCTAAACACCAAAATGGGTTCCCGGTCAGAATGGGTTAATTTGACTGGACTGTTAGATTAGATTTTTTTTTTAATGCCAATTGATCATGAATTATAATTGCCAATGATCTATAAATATTATAGTTGATGTTAAAAAGAACGCTCTAGACTATGTGTATATTGTAGCTTTAATTGTTATTTCCCCAGACGGTCTCAATTAAAAGACTTACCAACAGGCTCATGTTGTCAGCTGGTAGCGGAGCTGAAACATTCACACCCATTGCCCACGCTATAGGGAGCGGAAACAAGAAGACAAAATACAGCAACAATCAATTATACTGAATATTGGAGTTAAAATAGGCATGTGAAGTAATAGCCAGAGAGAGAGAGCGATTATCCAACATCCGTTGCTGGCTGGTTGTATTGATCAACCTCATAGTGACCACATGAAGCATCGCTAATTCTGGTATATGTCATAATAAGCAAACATTGAGCGAAAGTACAAACGTGTGACGATATTAGGCATCGTTAGAAAAAAAAGGAGGCTAAATGGGTCCCCAGCACAAAATCAGGACAGGATACTCACTCAGTCAGAAGCCAGAGATATTGAGGCAGAAACAGACATAGAAGACATAAGCACATTACTTACTGAAGTCAGACTACACACCATATCATTTATTCATATCATAAAATAACACACGCACGCACGGTTATCATAGAAACATGCTTTTTGGACACAAAGACTGGCTCCTTTGATAATTACAGTACATACATACACAGCTGAAGTTATTTATTGGTTTGTTTTGAATGCCACAGTTGTACAGTAATGCTATTGTTTTTCTTGCAATCAACATACTGAAAAACGACACAATTGCAAAAAGATATGACAATATAATATGTCTCTTGTGCAGTTTCTAATTTGTGACTCTTTTTGATAAGAGAGTATCAAAAAGATACAGTTTCGATACAGTCATGGTGGCAAGAAAAACTGTTTGTTTTTTATCCAAAATGAGTTAATAGCACAGGCAGACTCTTCACATACTGTACTAGACATGTAGCTAGGTGAAACTTTCAAGCCTGTTTTCTCAACTCGCTGTTTCTCTGCAAGACATTACTCTATAAGCCATATCGCCAAAACTGGTGGGCCAAACTGAACAACCAATGTCAAGCTACAGTATGACTCCGTGCTTTCATATGACATGGGGGAAAAAAGAGTAAATTACTTTAGCCTCGATCACAAACGGTCACATTTACAATGTAGGCATTTAGCAGACACTCAAAGTCTAATGACATAAACCTGAGTCACCAAACCACAAAGTAAATGGTCACGTCAGTGAGTCAGTGAGAGGGGAAAAAAGTGGTTGAAAGAAACTAGAACAAATGGCATAATATAAATACATCACATTCTGGTTTGCTGTGAAGCAGACATTAAAAAGTAACCAACACTATCCGCATAGTATTACTTTGGGTTACTAGTAACCAACATTATATCTATACATGGTAACACTAGTGGAATGCCCCATTTGACAGAAGGTCAAAAGACCATTATGCCAGGCCTGAGTGGTTGATGTTGACGTACAGTATGAGTCAGCGGATGGGCAGACCCGCCACCCAATATATTGGCTACCGTTAATGCATTTTCAGCTTCCCACAGTGAGAATGACGTTACGCATGAGGCCAGCCATTCCCATAGTGAAGTTAGCAGAGGCCATTCCCATAGTGAAGTTAGCAGAGGCCATTCCCATAGTGAAGTTAGCAGAGGCCATTCCCATAGTGAAGTTAGCAGAGGCCATTCCTATAGTGAAGTTAGCAGAGGCCATTCCTATAGTGAAGTTAGCAGAGGCCATTCCTATAGTGAAGTTAGCAGAGGCCATTCCTATAGTGAAGTTAGCAGAGGCCATTCCTATAGTGAAGTTAGCAGAGGCCATTCCCATAGTGAAGTTAGCAGAGGCCATTCCCATAGTGAAGTTAGCAGAGGCCATTCCTATAGTGAAGTTAGCAGAGGCCATTCCTATAGTGAAGTTAGCAGAGGCCATTCCTATAGTGAAGTTAGCAGAGGCCATTCCCATAGTGAAGTTAGCAGAGGCCATTCCTATAGTGAAGTTAGCAGAGGCCATTCCTATAGTGAAGTTAGCAGAGGCCATTCCTATAGTGAAGTTAGCATTCCTATAGTGAAGTTAGCAGAGGCCATTCCCATAGTGAAGTTAGCAGAGGCCATTCCTATAGTGAAGTTAGCAGAGGCCATTCCTATAGTGAAGTTAGCAGAGGCCATTCCTATAGTGAAGTTAGCAGAGGCCATTCCTATAGGGAAGTTAGCAGAGGCCATTCCCATAGTGAAGTTAGCAGAGGCCATTCCCATAGTGAAGTTAGCAGAGGCCATTCCTATAGTGAAGTTAGCAGAGGCCATTCCTATAGTGAAGTTAGCAGAGGCCATTCCCATAGTGAAGTTAGCAGAGGCCATTCCTATAGTGAAGTTAGTTAACTGAACAACCAATGTCAAGCTACAGTATGACTCCGTGCTTTCATATGACATGGGGGAAAAAAGAGTAAATTACTTTAGCCTCGATCACAAACGGTCACATTTACAATGTAGGCATTTAGCAGACACTCAAAGTCTAATGACATAAACCTGAGTCACCAAACCACAAAGTAAATGGTCACGTCAGTGAGTCAGTGAGAGGGGAAAAAAGTGGTTGAAAGAAACTAGAACAAATGGCATAATATAAATACATCACATTCTGGTTTGCTGTGAAGCAGACATTAAAAAGTAACCAACACTATCCGCATAGTATTACTTTGGGTTACTAGTAACCAACATTATATCTATACATGGTAACACTAGTGGAATGCCCCATTTGACAGAAGGTCAAAAGACCATTATGCCAGGCCTGAGTGGTTGATGTTGACGTACAGTATGAGTCAGCGGATGGGCAGACCCGCCACCCAATATATTGGCTACCGTTAATGCATTTTCAGCTTCCCACAGTGAGAATGACGTTACGCATGAGGCCAGCCATTCCCATAGTGAAGTTAGCAGAGGCCATTCCCATAGTGAAGTTAGCAGAGGCCATTCCCATAGTGAAGTTAGCAGAGGCCATTCCCATAGTGAAGTTAGCAGAGGCCATTCCTATAGTGAAGTTAGCAGAGGCCATTCCTATAGTGAAGTTAGCAGAGGCCATTCCTATAGTGAAGTTAGCAGAGGCCATTCCTATAGTGAAGTTAGCAGAGGCCATTCCTATAGTGAAGTTAGCAGAGGCCATTCCCATAGTGAAGTTAGCAGAGGCCATTCCCATAGTGAAGTTAGCAGAGGCCATTCCTATAGTGAAGTTAGCAGAGGCCATTCCTATAGTGAAGTTAGCAGAGGCCATTCCTATAGTGAAGTTAGCAGAGGCCATTCCCATAGTGAAGTTAGCAGAGGCCATTCCTATAGTGAAGTTAGCAGAGGCCATTCCTATAGTGAAGTTAGCAGAGGCCATTCCTATAGTGAAGTTAGCATTCCTATAGTGAAGTTAGCAGAGGCCATTCCCATAGTGAAGTTAGCAGAGGCCATTCCTATAGTGAAGTTAGCAGAGGCCATTCCTATAGTGAAGTTAGCAGAGGCCATTCCTATAGTGAAGTTAGCAGAGGCCATTCCTATAGGGAAGTTAGCAGAGGCCATTCCCATAGTGAAGTTAGCAGAGGCCATTCCCATAGTGAAGTTAGCAGAGGCCATTCCTATAGTGAAGTTAGCAGAGGCCATTCCTATAGTGAAGTTAGCAGAGGCCATTCCCATAGTGAAGTTAGCAGAGGCCATTCCTATAGTGAAGTTAGCAGAGGCCATTCCTATAGTGAAGTTAGCAGAGGCCATTCCCATAGTGAAGTTAGCAGAGGCCATTCCTATAGTGAAGTTAGCAGAGGCCATTCCTATAGTGAAGTTAGCAGAGGCCATTCCTATAGTGAAGTTAGCAGAGGCCATTCCCATAGTGAAGTTAGCAGAGGCCATTCCTATAGTGAAGTTAGCAGAGGCCATTCCCATAGTGAAGTTAGCAGAGGCCATTCCCATAGTGAAGTTAGCAGAGGCCATTCCTATAGTGAAGTTAGCAGAGGCCATTCCCATAGTGAAGTTAGCAGAGGCCATTCCCATATAGTGAGAATGAAGTTAACAGTGAAAATAGTGAAAATGACTAAATAAATTCTGCACACCGACACCGGTATAAAGGGCTCCCAACAATGAACTGTACAAACAAACAGGGAGCCGGAGCATTACCAAGGACATTACACACAGACGACTGAGATGGCTAGGACATGTATTGAGGATGGAGCAGGACTGCATCACAAAGGTGGCCTTAAGATGGACACCACCAGGCAAAAGAAAACCTGGGAGGCCCAAGACCACCTGGCGCAGAACTGTGACGCAGGAGCCGGAAACAGATGAATCTGTCCTGGGGAGAGGCGCAACATGCTGCCAGGGATCGAATGAAATGGAGAGCGCTCATTGAAGCCTTATGTCCCATTGGGGACGAAGAGGAGTAAGTAAGTAAGTAAGTCAAAACTTTAACGTTTCCACTTATTACACGTATTACTTACGTATTATGTTTCCACTTATTACAGTGTTCTTCAGAAGATGAGGGTTTTAAGACTGGCGGTGAGTATATGTGTGTACCCTAACCTACATCGTTAGGTGAGCAGTTAGGGAGCAGTGAGTATATGCGTGTACCCTAACCTACATCGTTAGGTGAGCAGTTAGGGAGCAGTGAGTATATGTGTGTACCCTAACCTAAACCCTTAGGTGAGCAGTTAGGGAGCAGTGAGTATATGTGTGTACCCTAACCTAAACCCTTAGGTGAGCAGTTAGGGAGCAGTGAGTATATGTGTGTACCCTAACCTACACCCTTAGGTGAGCAGTTAGGGAGCAGTGAGTATATGTGTGTACCCTAACCTAAACCCTTAGGTGAGCAGTTAGGGAGCAGTGAGTATATGCGTGTACCCTAACCTACACCCTTAGGTGAGCAGTTAGGGAGCAGTGAGTATATGTGTGTACCCTAACCTACATCGTTAGGTGAGCAGTTAGGGAGCAGTGAGTATATGTGTGTACCCTAACCTAAACCCTTAGGTGAGCAGTTAGGGAGCAGTGAGTATATGTGTGTACCCTAACCTAAACCCTTAGGTGAGCAGTTAGGGAGCAGTGAGTATATGCGTGTACCCTAACCTACATCGTTAGGTGAGCAGTTAGGGAGCAGTGAGTATATGTGTGTACCCTAACCTACATCGTTAGGTGAGCAGTTAGGGAGCAGTGAGTATATGTGTGTACCCTAACCTAAACCCTTAGGTGAGCAGTTAGGGAGCAGTGAGTATATGCGTGTACCCTAACCTAAACCCTTAGGTGAGCAGTTAGGGAGCGGTGAGTATATGTGTGTACCCTAACCTAAACCCTTAGGTGAGCAGTTAGGGAGCAGTGAGTATATGCGTTAGGGCGGGTCATACTTTTTTTTTTTTTGAAAATCAAAATGCTTGGGTGTCTATTTTGTGTGTTTTTTTCTGGAGAATTCAAATATGAAATTATTTTTTGGATAGGACAACTCTTACCTACATGAATTTGCATTTTTAAATCACTAATTGTACCCGTTCTACCTCATTTATAAGATTTAAAATCCAAAGGAAATTCTAACATGTGGGGTGTCTAAATTACTTGTTTTTTGATGGAGAATTCAAATATCACATTATTTGTTGGATAGAACAACTCTAACCTACATTATTTTGTACTTCTAAGTTGCATAATTTGCCCGTTTTAACCTCTTTTTAGGATTTTCAAAGACATAAAGGAAATAATTTATATTGACAAAGTCAAATTTACATTTGACAATTCAAGTGCATGTATATCACTGGATAAAAGTCACTTTAATCATCACATTAATCATCACTTTCTGAACTTTACAAGGTTGAATAAGTCCTGCTTTGACTCAGCTTTAGACATCAGCCTCCTGCTGGTCTCCTGAGCCCTGATTCCTCCATCCCTCTTTTCCAGAGAGAAGTAAATAGCAGAAGCCTCAGTCACCATTTTGACAACCCTCTCAATGCTTTGAGTGTGGCAAGGCCAGTTGGGCACCTCCATGGGGGTGTCGATGAAGTTCTTAATCTCTGAGGTGTTTAGTGTGCAGGTGAGAGGTGGCTCTGACACACCTTCTGACCAGCGAATCAATCCACCAATGCTGGAAGCATCATGATTGATCTCAGGTGTACTTCTGGATCTTACAGAGTTGTCTGGGTCTCCTTCTCCCCTGATGGCCAGGATTCTCTCCACCCCCTCAATCCTCTCCTTCTGATCCTTCGAGCACAGTAGTGTTTGGAGGATGGCTTCACTGTGGGCATACCAAGCAGATCTTGTAACAGTTGGCATCACAATGTTCAATACCTGCTTCCTCTGGGACTTGAGACAGTCCAGCTGAAACAGTATGTGCCTAGGCCCTTCAATCCAGCACTCCTTGACCTTCACATTGAACCAACAGGGATAATACACTCCAATTATGTATTCAACAATGTCCTTCAGTTTTGTCAGATTTTTTCCTTTCAGTCCATGCTTTGACACCCAGATCCTGAGAAGTCTGTTTGCTGTGGTGAGCCAGCGGCTGTGGTTTACTGGCCCTACTACAGTACACACACTGAAGTCAACCTGCCACTGGCCTGGGGTCAGTCAGTCAGTACAGTACACACACTGAAGTCAACCTGCCACTGGCCTGGGGTCAGTCAGTCAGTACAGTACACACACTGAAGTCAACCTGCCACTGGCCTGGGGTCAGTCAGTCAGTACAGTACACACACTGAAGTCAACCTGCCACTGGCCTGCCGGGCCAGTAAACCACAGCCGCTGGCTCACCACAGCAAACAGACTTCTCAGGATCTGGGTGTCAAAGCATGGACTGAAAGGAAAAAATCTGACAAAACTGAAGGACATTGTTGAATACATAATTGGAGTGTATTATCCCTGTTGGTTCAATGTGAAGGTCAAGGAGTGCTGGATTGAAGGGCCTAGGCACATACTGTTTCAGCTGGACTGTCTCAAGTCCCAGAGGAAGCAGGTATTGAACATTGTGATGCCAACTGTTACAAGATCTGCTTGGTATGCCCACAGTGAAGCCATCCTCCAAACACTACTGTGCTCGAAGGATCAGAAGGAGAGGATTGAGGGGGTGGAGAGAATCCTGGCCATCAGGGGAGAAGGAGACCCAGACACTCAGCTGGGAGACAACTCTGTAAGATCCAGAAGTACACCTGAGATCAATCATGATGCTTCCAGCATTGGTGGATTGATTCGCTGGTCAGAAGGTGTGTCAGAGCCACCTCTCACCTGCACAAAACACCTCAGAGATTAAGAACTTCATCGACACCCCCATGGAGGTGCCCAACTGGCCTTGCCACACTCAAAGCATTGAGAGGGTTGTCAAAATGGTGACTGAGGCTTCTGCTATTTACTTCTCTCTGGAAAAGAGGGATGGAGGAATCAGGGCTCAGGAGACCAGCAGGAGGCTGATGTCTAAAGCTGAGACAAAGCAGGACTTATTCAACCTTGTAAAGTTCAGAAAGTGATGGTTGATCATTGTACTTTTATCCAGTGATATATACATGCACTTGAATTGTCAATAAATGTAAATTTGATTTGACTTTGTCAATATAAATTATGTCCTTTATGTCTTTGAAAATCCTAAAAAGAGGTTAAAACGGGCAAAATAAGCAACTTAGAAGTACAAAATAATGTAGGTTAGAGTTGTTCTATCCAACAAATAATGTGATATTTGAATTCTCCATCAAAAAACAAGTAATTTAGACACCCCACATGTTAGAATTTCCTTTGGATTTTAAATCTTATAAATGAGGTAGAACGGGTACAATTAGTGATTTAAAAATGCAAATTCATGTAGGTAAGAGTTGTCCTATCCAAAAAATAATTTCATATTTGAATTCTCCAGAAAAAAACACACAAAATAGACACCCAAGCATTTTGATTTTCTAAAATAAAAAAAGTATGACCCGCCCTAATATGCGTGTACCCTAACCTAAACCCTTAGGTGAGCAGTTAGGGAGCAGTGAGTATATGTGTGTACCCTAACCTAAACCCTTAGGTGAGCAGTTAGGGAGCAGTGAGTATATGTGTGTACCCTAACCTAAACCCTTAGGTGAGCAGTTAGGGAGCAGTGAGTATATGTGTGTACCCTAACCTACACCCTTAGGTGAGCAGTTAGGGAGCAGTGAGTATATGTGTGTACCCTAACCTACATCGTTAGGTGAGCAGTTAGGGAGCAGTGAGTATATGTGTGTACCCTAACCTAAACCCTTAGGTGAGCAGTTAGGGAGCAGTGAGTATATGTGTGTACCCTAACCTACATCGTTAGGTGAGCAGTTAGGGAGCAGTGAGTATATGTGTGTACCCTGACCTAAACCCTTAGGTGAGCAGTTAGGGAGCAGTGAGTATATGTGTGTACCCTAACCTACATCGTTAGGTGAGCGGTTAGGGAGCAGTGAGTATATGTGTGTACCCTAACCTAAACCCTTAGGTGAGCAGTTAGGGAGCAGTGAGTATATGTGTGTACCCTAACCTAAACCCTTAGGTGAGCAGTTAGGGAGCAGTGAGTATATGTGTGTACCCTAACCTAAACCCTTAGGTGAGCAGTTAGGGAGCAGTGAGTATATGTGTGTACCCTAACCTAAACCCTTAGGTGAGCGGTTAGGGTCCCGGTGAGCATGTCGGTGCCTTGCAGGGTTTCCTCTCCCGCCATGCAGTGTGTGAATGAATGTGAAATACATTGTAAAGCGCTTTGGAGCAAAGCGCTGTATGAATGCATTCTACCACAGATAGAAAATGTACTCACCTTGGTCTGGAGCGATGCAGTCACACTTGTAGGATGTTATAGCGTTAATCTTAAAGCCGCGATTGATTGGGTAGTACTTGAACGACCCCACCTGTGAAAGACACGTGTCTTAATTGTCGTCATTATTATCTGTATGTTTATATTTATTTGTGTGTGTGTGTGTGTGTGTGTGTGTGTGTGTGTGTGTGTGTGTGTGTGTGTGTGTGTGTGTGTGTGTGTGTGTGTGTGTGTGTGTGTGTGTGTGTGTGCGTGTGCGTGTGTCGTGTTTCTGTGCTGTATTTTTTTTTTCTCCACGATTTTGTAACCCATTTTTTTCACCCAGTGTCAATTATCTAATGTAATCCTGGGCGCTAAACTTCCTCTGCCAACCTAGGAGGGCAAGCGGACTGACCTCATGCTTCCTTCTATGCATGAGGAGTCCAAGCTGCTTCTTTTCCCCGGCCGGAAAGCGCGTGGAAAGGAACACGTTATTCCGAACCAGTTCCTTTCCCCTCCATCAGGCTAACCATGGGGAGGTAGTTTAGAGACCAGGATTACTGCATGTTTTTTTGTGAGGGTATATATACCTACCCTCTAGGGACACGGGGAGAACATGTGAGGGTATATATACCTACCCTCTAGGGGACACGGGGAGAACATGTGAGGGTATATATACCTACCCTCTAGGGACACGGGGAGAACATGTGAGGGTATATATACCTACCCTCTAGGGGACACGGGGAGAACATGTGAGGGTATATATACCTACCCTCTAGGGACACAGGGAGAACATGTGAGGGTATATATACCTACCCTCTAGGGGACACAGGGAGAACATGTGAGGGTATATATACCTACCCTCTAGGGACACAGGGAGAACATGTGAGGGTATATATACCTACCCTCTAGGGACACGGGGAGAACATGTGAGGGTATATATACCTACCCTCTAGGGACACGGGGAGAACATGTGAGGGTATATATACCTACCCTCTAGGGGACACGGGGAGAACATGTGAGGGTATATATACCTACCCTCTAGGGACACGGGGAGAACATGTGAGGGTATATATACCTACCCTCTAGGGGACACGGGGAGAACATGTGAGGGTATATATACCTACCCTCTAGGGACACGGGGAGAACATGTGAGGGTATATATACCTACCCTCTAGGGACACGGGGAGAACATGTGAGGGTATATATACCTACCCTCTAGGGACACGGGGAGAACATGTGAGGGTATATATACCTACCCTCTAGGGACACGGGGAGAACATGTGAGGGTATCTATACCTACCCTCTAGGGACACGGGGAGAACATGTGAGGGTATATATACCTACCCTCTAGGGACACGGGGAGAACATGTGAGGGTATATATACCTACCCTCTAGGGACACGGGGAGAACATGTGAGGGTATATATACCTACCCTCTAGGGACACGGGGAGAACATGTGAGGGTATCTATACCTACCCTCTAGGGACACGGGGAGAACATGTGAGGGTATATATACCTACCCTCTAGGGACACGGGGAGAACATGTGAGGGTATATATACCTACCCTCTAGGGACACGGGGAGAACATGTGAGGGTATATATACCTACCCTCTAGGGACACGGGGAGAACATGTGAGGGTATATATACCTACCCTCTAGGGACACGGGGAGAACATGTGAGGGTATATATACCTACCCTCTAGGGACACGGGGAGAACATGTGAGGGTATATATACCTACCCTCTAGGGACACGGGGAGAACATGTGAGGGTATATATACCTACCCTCTAGGGACACGGGGAGAACATGTGAGGGTATATATACCTACCCTCTGGGACACGGGGAGAACATGCTAACTCCACACAGAACGGCCTTTTCGGCCCAACCCCGCCTCGGGTATATTATGGGCATAATAAATACCCACCATCTTCTTGATGGCGTCTGAGATGAAGATGAAGGAGATGAGGCTGGAGAAGCCCTCCTCTGTGAAGCGCGTCATGTACTTGATGATGAAGCTGGCGTCCGACGCCACCAGGACCAGACACTGGAAGCAGGAGTGGAGGCCGATCCACAGACGCAGCTCCATGTAGTCGATGCCGTTCTTTCTGACGGGAGAAACGGTTCACAGAGAGTGTATCAAATCAAATCAAATCAAACTGTATTTATAGAGCACGTCTTAAAACAACCAAGGTTGACCAAAGTGCTGCACATCAGTTGCAAAACAGAGAACAGGCAAGAGAACACATAATAAAAATGAGAAAACACAATAATAAAAATGACAAAAATGTAAGCATGAAAGCATAAAATGGAGGGGTCAAAAGCCAGGGAGAAAAGATGAGTCTTAAGGCGAGACTTAAAAACACCAATGGGGGGGGCAGAGCGAATGTGAAGGGGCAAAGCTCTTCCAGAGCCTGGGAGCTGCAGCCGCGAAAGAGCGTAGCGCCCCCTAGTGCTTTTATTGTAGAGGCCTGCAGCTATGTGTGGACGAGTTCATCAACCATTATTCTATTGATGAATTGAATGGTCAAAAAGCATGTTTTTTTTTTGTAATGTTTTGTCTTTTCTTTTCTCTTTTTAAATATAGCAACAGATTGTCCACTTATTTTGTAAGTGCACAAATAGTTAGAATATCAAATATTCAAGCTCACAACGTGTGTCGTGATGCTATGGTTATTTAAATAGTTAGAATATCAAATCTTCAAGCTCACAACGTGTGTCGTGATGCTATGGTTATTTAAATAGTTAGAATATCAAATCTTCAAGCTCACAACGTGTGTCGTGATGCTATGGTTATTTAAATAGTTAGAATATCAAATCTTCAAGCTCACAACGTGTGTCGTGATGCTATGGTTATTTTTGTTTAACTGGCATCCTATCCTTCTTATAATACTTTATCTTTTTTTATAGTTTTGAAAAAGGGTAAAAAATGCTTTTTATTAAACAACGCGGGATGCAGCAATGCTAATCGCTGTCCCAGCAAATTCCTATAACACCCGTGGCACACGTGATGAGTACTTTATATTTGACATCTGAATGTTTATGTATACACGTTTTCACCGTAAATGTATAGCGATCGCGTAAAACTGGCTTCAGTTGCGTTATGACTGTCATGATTATGACAGGGCTATAGCGTTTACCCTGCTTATTGTATGTCGCTTTGGATAAGAGCATCTGCTAAATACCTAAATTACCCAACTACAACAACTTGTAGTTGGGTAATATTTGACCAGACGTATCTCTGCTGCAGTTCGACTCGAGGGCGGCTGAATAGTACTTTTGACGTCTTACGTGCTGAACTCATAGAGCAGTTTCTCAAAGATGAGGATAGGTCCGGTGGAGCTGAGGATGATGAGAGGCTGACCTCCTAACAGACAGAACACTGTGCCCGCCAGAGCAGTGCCCAGGAAACTCTCCATCACTCCCTGAGACAGAGAGACAGAGAGAGAGAGAGAGAGAGAGAGAGAGAGAGAGAGACACAGACAGACACACAGACACACAGACAGACAGACAGACAGACAGACAGACAGACAGACAGACAGACAGACAGACAGACAGACAGACAGACAGACAGACAGACAGACAGACAGACAGACAGACAAATTAACAATAGTATATTTATTTTGGTTTGGGGATGAATTGGATGTTCTTTTAGGTAAAGGCAGCAAACAGCATTCAAGGAATGAGCAATGCAACGTCCCCTATTAAATAGAGTGCTCTGTTATTAAATGAGTGCGATGGGCTGAGAATAGAATCATGGAGCCGAGACCGGCCCACTGCGCTGAGTTCCCTGACAGAACCTGCTCTGCGCTGGACTGGTACAGTACCAGGCACAAGGCTCATTAGCTGTTTATCTGGAATGTCCTTCTATCCTTGTGGACGAGGTTAAGCCCTGGTTGGAAAATGACCGGAACCATAATAGTCACATTTCAACTTGCTCTAGTGAATGGCTAGTCCTTCAGTTTCCTGGTGCCAGATCTCACCTGTAAAAACGTACTGATTTCATCATTGGTGCACCAAGCTGGTTCTTGGAACCTCTTGCGCGACATGACCTTTAAACTGAATACCCTAATACTGAATTTACTCAATTACCTTCCATTACCTGTATGTATGAAACTGTTTGAATTGATTGTTGTCAACAGATTTTTAATTTTTTTGTTGTTCTCATGCCGTTTCTTAACCCATTTTGGGGGCGGGAACCCCCTTTTGGTGTTAGCACTATGTTATGCTTTAGCTATTTAAAAATAGCAGATCTACAAGCTCATAGCGCGCCACCGAGTGGCGCGCTACGAGCTTGTAGGTCTGCTATTTATTTTTTTTAATCGAAGAACGACTGACATAGAAACATAGCTTTTTCAGAAAACTGTCATTTTCAAAGAGACATTTTTTAGAATCTGATCTCAGGTCAGAATGGGTTAACTTACTGTATGTAAATATAAAAGATTCAATGAAAAGTGCTACCTGGTAATTGTCGGTGGCGTCTCCCAACAGACCGCCGAAGGTGATGGCGTTGGTGATGCAGCCCAGGTAGATGAAGAGCACCGTGGAGATGCACTGGATGTGGACCCCTCCATAGAGATCACTGCAGAACCAGGGCGCCTTCCGCTTGATGTCCAACCATAGACCCCCGCAGAACCTGTCAACAGCACACTGCATTATACTGTAACCATACTGTAGACCCCGCAGAACCTGTCAACAGCACACTGCATTATACCGTAACCATAGACCCCCCGCAGAACCTGTCAACAGCACACTGCATTATACTGTAACCATAGACCCCCTGCAGAACCTGTCAACAGCACACTGCATTATACCGTAACCATAGACCACCGCAGAACCTGTCAACAGCACACTGCATTATACCATAACCATAGACCCCCTGCAGAACCTGTCAACAGCACACTGCATTATACCGTAACCATAGACCACCGCAGAACCTGTCAACAGCACACTGCATTATACTGTAACCATAGACCCCCTGCAGAACCTGTCAACAGCACACTGCATTATACCATAACCATAGACCCCCTGCAGAACCTGTCAACAACACACTGCATTATACCGTAACCATAGACCCCCTGCAGAACCTGTCAACAGCACACTGCATTATACCGTAACCATAGACCCCCTGCAGAACCTGTCAACAGCACACTGCATTATACTGTAACCATAGACCCCCTGCAGAACCTGTCAACAGCACACTGCATTATACCATAACCATAGACCCCCTGCAGAACCTGTCAACAGCACACTGCATTATACCGTAACCATAGACCCCCTGCAGAACCTGTCAACAGCACACTGCATTATACCATAACCATAGACCCCCTGCAGAACCTGTCAACAGCACACTGCATTATACTGTAACCATAGACCCCCTGCAGAACCTGTCAACAGCACACTGCATTATACCGTAACCATAGACCCCCTGCAGAACCTGTCAACAGCACACTGCATTATACCGTAACCATAGACCCCCTGCAGAACCTGTCAACAACACACTGCATTATACTGTAGTGTAACCATAGAGACCATCACCGTGAAGTCTTGAATTCTTTGTCGAGTTTTTGTTTTCATCAAATTAATTTATGGTGACTCAAATAACAAAGACAATACTTTGAAGAAGAACACGTAGGGGGAAACAGGCGCTGATGGTATACGCGTGCCTCCCTCGCCCGGACCGGACACCCAGGAGACATTATTGATATCCCGCCCACTGAAGTTAAAGTAGGTCGCCCATTGGCTTTTAAACAATCCACAGTGCCCACACCAATTGACCATTATGCACACGCGGCCATCTTGCCATTAAGCCAACTAGCTGCCATTTCCCATCTGATTGTATTAAACGATTAGATTAAGCTGTATGAAAAGCTTGAATTATTCGCCCATTGGCTTTTAACCCATTCTGACCTGGCACCCATTTTGGTGTTAGCATCATGTTATGCTTTACCTATTGAAAAATAGCAGACCTACAAGCTCGTAGCGCGCCACCGAGTGGCGCGCTATGAGCTTGTAGGTCTGCTATTTTTGAAAAATTCGAAGAACGACTGACATTTTTAGAATCTGATCTCAGGTCAGAATGGGTTAATCAGACCAGTGTGTGTCCCGTGGAAACCTCGTATGAATCTGATCTCAGGTCAGAATGGGTTAACAATCCACAGTACCCACACCAATTGACACGTACTATATGCACACGTGGCCATCTTGTATAACTAGCTGCACTGTATATGTCTGACAGCCCAGACATCCAAACAGAAATGTCCTATCTGATTGTATTAAACGACTAACTCCAGCTCCTCCCCTACCTCCCAGTGAACTCCAGCTCCTCCCCTACCTCCCAGTGAACTCCAGCTCCTCCCCTACCTCCCAGTGAACTCCCCTCCTACCTCCCAGTGAAGGCCAGCTCCTCCCCTACCTCCCAGTGAACTCCCCTCCTACCTCCCAGTGAAGGCCAGCTCCTCCCCTACCTCCCAGTGAACTCCCCTCCTACCTCCCAGTGAAGGCCAGCTCCTCCCCTACCTCCCAGTGAACTCCCCTCCTACCTCCCAGTGAACTCCCCTCCTACCTCCCAGTGAAGGCCAGCTCCTCCCCTACCTCCCAGTCCTACCTCCCAGTGAACTCCCCTCCTACCTCCCAGTGAAGGCCAGCTCCTCCCCTACCTCCCAGTCCTACCTCCCAGTGAACTCCCCTCCTACCTCCCAGTGAAGGCCAGCTCCTCCCCTACCTCCCAGTCCTACCTCCCAGCTCCTCCCCTCCTACCTCCCAGTGAAGGCCAGCTCCTCCCCTACCTCCCAGTCCTACCTCCCAGCTCCTCCCCTCCTACCTCCCAGTGAAGGCCAGCTCCTCTCCCAGCTCCTCCCCTCCTACCTCCCAGCTCCTCCCCTCCTACCTCCCAGTGAAGGCCAGCTCCTCCCCTACCTCCCAGCTCCTCCCCTCCTACCTCCCAGCTCCTCCCTCCTACCTCCCAGCTCCTCCCCTCCTACCTCCCAGTGAAGGCCAGCTCCTCTCCCAGCTCCTCCCCTCCTACCTCCCAGTGAAGGCCAGCTCCTCTCCCAGCTCCTCCCCTCCTACCTCCCAGGGAAGGCCAGCTCCTCTCCCAGCTCCTCCCCTCCTACCTCCCAGTGAAGGCCAGCTCCTCTCCCAGCTCCTCCCCTCCTAACTCCCAGTGAAGGCCAGCTCCTCCCCTACCTCCCAGCTCCTCCCCTGCTACCTCCCAGCTCCTCCCCTCCTACCTCCCAGTGAAGGCCAGCTCCTCCCCTACCTCCCAGCTCCTCCCCTCCTACCTCCCAGCTCCTCCCCTCCTACCTCCCAGTGAAGGCCAGCTCCTCTCCCAGCTCCTCCCCTCCTACCTCCCAGTGAAGGCCAGCTCCTCTCCCAGCTCCTCCCCTCCTACCTCCCAGTGAAGGCCAGCTCCTCTCCCAGCTCCTCCCCTCCTACCTCCCAGTGAAGGCCAGCTCCTCTCCCAGCTCCTCCCCTCCTACCTCCCAGTGAAGGCCAGCTCCTCCCCTACCTCCCAGCTCCTCCCCTCCTACCTCCCAGCTCCTCCCCTCCTACCTCCCAGTGAAGGCCAGCTCCTCTCCCAGCTCCTCCCCTCCTACCTCCCAGTGAAGGCCAGCTCCTCTCCCAGCTCCTCCCCTCCTACCTCCCAGTGAAGGCCAGCTCCTCTCCCAGCTCCTCCCCTCCTACCTCCCAGTGAAGGCCAGCTCCTCTCCCAGCTCCTCCCCTCCTACCTCCCAGTGAAGGCCAGCTCCTCCCTACCTCCCAGCTCCTCCCCTCCTACCTCCCAGCTCCTCCCCTCCTACCTCCCAGTGAAGGCCAGCTCCTCTCCCAGCTCCTCCCCTCCTACCTCCCAGTGAAGGCCAGCTCCTCTCCCAGCTCCTCCCCTCCTACCTTACCAGTGAAGGCCAGCTCCTCTCCCAGCTCCTCCCCTCCTACCTCCCAGTGAAGGCCAGCTCCTCCCTCCTACCTCCCAGTGAAGGCCAGCTCCTCTCCCAGCTCCTCCCCTCCTACCTCCCAGTGAAGGCCAGCTCCTCCCCTCCTACCTCCCAGTGAAGGCCAGCTCCTCTCCCCAGCTCCTCCCCTCCTACCT
>NC_137883.1:34908046-34928046 GCF_963924005.1 Protomyctophum bolini
GACTGACCTGGTTGGGACGGGCACCTCGGTGAGGCCTCCTAGAGACTGACCTGGTGGGAACGGGCACCTCGGTGAGGCCTCCTAGAGACTGACCTGGTTGGAACGGGCACCTCGTGAGGCCTCCTAGAGACTGACCTGGTTGGGAACGGGCACCTCGGTGAGGCCTCTATAGAGACTGACCTGGTTGGGACGGGCACCTCGGTGAGGCCTCCTAGAGACTGACCTGGTTGGGACGGGCACCTCGGTGAGGCCTCCTAGAGACTGACCTGGTTGGAACGGGCACCTCGGTGAGGCCTCCTAGAGACTGACCTGGTTGGGACGGGCACCTCGGTGAGGCCTCCTAGAGACTGACCTGGTTGGGACGGGCACCTCGTGAGGCCTCCTAGAGACTGACCTGGTGGGAACGGGCACCTCGGTGAGGCCTCCTAGAGACTGACCTGGTGGGAACGGGCACCTCGGTGAGGCCTCCTAGAGACTGACCTGGTGGGGACGGGCACCTCGGTGAGGCCTCCTAGAGACTGACCTGGTGGGAACGGGCACCTCGGTGAGGCCTCCTAGAGACTGACCTGGTGGGAACGGGCACCTCGGTGAGGCCTCCTAGAGTCGTGGCCTGAGCCAAGCGTACGAAGGAGACGAACGGTTTGTCCAGGAAGTCCACCTCGCCGACCAAGACGTTGGACGCCTCGGCATCACGAGGAATCTTCTTCATGAACTTATTCTTCTTCTATAAGTAGGGCAACACAGGAACAGAAACAGAAGATATAAGGGAATGAGACCGTGCATGATCGTTGTCGTATCGTTATGGAGGTATAGAGTATGAACGTGCGCATTATCAGTCAAGTCGTCAATATATAATATCGTCCACTTCTAAAGCCAGCAGCATCCCTCTGTTTTAGCCTGTGAAAATAAACCACCACTCCGTTTCTCCCTCTTTCATGCTCTTGTTGCCCTGCGTGGTCCAGTGCTCTGTGTGCCCTGCGTGGTCCAGTGCTCTGTGTGCCCTGCGTGGTCCAGTGCTCTGTGTGCCCTGCGTGGTCCAGTGCTCTGTGTGCCCTGCGTGGTCCAGTGCGTTATAGCGCAGTGGTTCCCACACTTTTTTCATGTCAAGGACCCCCAAATTGACACTTATTAGCCCACGGACGAATTGAACTCTTGAGAGTGATACAAATAGGGTCCAGTTGGTTCCATTTGTACACTCTCAGAGTTACAGACCCATAAGGGTCCATTTGGTTCAACTATCATTTAGCTGGGGACCCCCTGGAACTCCCTCAAGGACCCCTGTTTGGGAACCACTGGTATAGGGCACCTCTCTGTGGATTAGCAGTCTATAGGCAGGGATTTCTCATGTCCCTCCATGGCGGCATGTTCATGTGTCTGTGGAGGTGACGGCACACATTTATAAATCCCTTTTGATGACAGATCAAAGCCAGCTTCAAGTGTGGCGAAAACAGATGGAGATCCAAGGAGGCACTTTATACCTGACTGTTGCAGTCAGGTATAAAAGGACTTCATTTAAAATGGCATCAGCTCGGCAAAGAGCATGAAAAAGAAATAACGACCAACGCGTTTTGGCTGTCAAGCCTTCCCTTCGTCAGGGTCCCATGAGGACTTCCCAGCTGCAGGTGTCATGCCAGTCTGTGTGTCTAATTAAACTACACCCATGCGCACGCGCATACAGTATGTGTGTGTGTGTGTGTGCGTGCATGTGCGACTGTGTGAGAGAGACTCGAAAAGAGAGCGAGAGAGTGTCTGCTCAGCTAAGGGTGCTTTGAAGTCCAATTTTATTTTTTAAAATGCTTGCACGCGCACACACACACACACACACACACACACACACACACACACACACAGTCACAGTCACACACACACACACACACAGTCACAGTCACACACACACACACGCAGCTTAATGGAGGAAAACGGTGAACAACAACTCTACCTTGGCAGCCGTCACAAACGGAAGCACATTACTCACATTGGAGCCGAAATATGCTTTGTTCTGCAAAGCATTAAGCAGGGAAAAACAACCCAAGCTTAGACATGGCCACACAGAGCGCGCGCACACACACACACACACACACACACACACACACACACACACACACACACACACACACACACACACACACACTAATGAATGTGTGGCCGGGGCCGTGCAGGCTCAGCGGTCCAGGCACCCTTTGCCTGGTAATCCCGTCTGGCAGTTTACTGAGGGTTCGACTCCCGATCCCCGACGGTCTTTACTGCGTGTCAACCCCCTCCCCCTCCCCATCCCCCAATTTCCTGTCAGCCTACCATCTATCCCTCTGTAAAAAAAAATATATATATATAAAATAAGGGCGAAAGCCACACAAACAAACATTTATAAGGAATAATGAACGTGAGAGTTACCTGATGTGAACTAGTTGTGTCTGAAACATCGTTCATGCTTCGGCTTTGGGCGTGATCTACGAGAAAGAGAAGGTAGACGACACTAACACCATTACACACAACACACTAACACCATTACACACAACACACTAACACACAACACACTAACACCATTACACACAACACACTAACACACAACACACTAACACCATTACACACAACACACTAACACCATTACACACAACACACTAACACACAACACACTAACACCATTACACACAACACACTAACACCATTACACACAACACACTAACACCATTACACACAACACACTAACACCATTACACACAACACACTAACACACAACACACTAACACCATTACACACAACACACTAACACACAACACACTAACACCATTACACACAACACACTAACACCATTACACACAACACACTAACACACAACACACTAACACACAACACACTAACACCATTACACACAACACACTAACACACAACACACTAACACCATTACACACAACACACTAACACACAACACACTAACACCATTACACACAACACACTAACACCATTACACACAACACACTAACACACAACACACTAACACCATTACACACAACACACTAACACACAACACACTAACACCATTACACACAACACACTAACACACAACACACTAACACCATTACACACAACACACTAACACACAACACACTAACACCATTACACACAACACACTAACACACAACACACTAACACCATTACACACAACACACTAACACACAACACACTAACACCATTACACACAACACACTAACACACAACACACTAACACCATTACACACAACACACTAACACACAACACACTAACACCATTACACACAACACACTAACACACAACACACTAACACCATTACACACAACACACTAACACACAACACACTAACACCATTACACACAACACACTAACACCATTACACACAGTTTCACACAATAAGGGCCTTTCAGGAGGTGTCAGTACTTCATTAGACACCCTGGAGTCGTTTTTATGTGCAATGGTGTATAGAGCGTCGCAGTCCCGCCCCCTTTCAGAACGACGAGTGGCCCAGGAGATGATTCTCCATTCATTTTCTCCATAGGCTTTTCAAAAAGTATTTATTTAAAGACGGTTACGCCGCGGACAAAGCCAACTCGGATCGTGACAAATCATGACAATAATTACAATGTTTTGGGGCCGATCAAATAATTAGTAAGAAGAAAAACAAAACAAATAGTGTTGTCTCCTGCCTTTATTTTCTTCTTTTAAATTATTTGATTGGCACAAAATATTGTGATGTTGTCATGATTTGTCACGATCCGAGTTGGCTTTGTCCGCGGCGTAACCGTCTTTAAATAAATACTTTTTGAAAAGCCTATGGAGAAAATGAATGGAGAATCATTTCCTGGGCCACTCGTCGTTCTGAAAGGGGGCGGGCCTGCGACGCTCTATTTGTATTTAGGGTTTCTTCCTGGAGGCTGATCCCTTGACAGTCAAACGGGCCAATGGAATAAACGGTAATATAGTGACATCACACTATCAGCCCCTCCCCTAACCCCTCCCCCTTTATCATACAACTACAGCTGTGGGTGTGGCTTCAGTTCAGGTGGATCACCACCCATCACCACCCACCAGGCAAACCAGGGCATACTTAATGAACTGGTGGGCGTGTCCACATAAAAACAACATTTTAACAAATACTGTACACTTTTTTGTAAAAGTTATACCTCCTTATGTAACAATAAGACCCGATGATCATGTTTTAGGGTGGGGTAAAAAATCATGGCACTCCATCTTTCATAATGTTAGTATACTCTTTCCATCCCTGCTTATTGTGCCGTGGATGTGGACCTTTTATGTCACAAAGTGCTCATGTCTGTCTGGCCAGACTGCAACGTGTGTGTGCATTAACCCATTCTGACCTGAGATCAGATTCATACGAGGTTTCCACTGGACACACACTGGTCTGATGAACCCATTCTGACCTGAGATCAGATTCTAAAAATGTCAGTCGTTCTTCGAATTTTTCAATAGCTAAAGCATAACATGATGCCAACACCAAAATGGGTGCCCGGTCAGAATGGGTTAATTGCGTTAAGACGTTCACTGTGGCCAAACTGTTTCCTTGCACGATTATAATATTATTGCAGATTTAGTGGAAGTTAAATCAAATAGAATCGTATAGAGAACAAAGGAACATACCAGACAGGAACCAAATACTTTCGTAATCCCTTAATTTCATTCCACACATTCGCCCAAAGCCACCCCAAAGCTACATTCAAGGGACGAATTAACATATTTTCCAAGTCATACAGAAATAATGATCGTAGCTTTGATCCACATATTATTATAGTGGACATAATAATAAAAAACATTATGTTGTGCAGTGGTTCTCAAAGGGGTCTCAAAAGGGTCTCCTGGAGGTCGATGGGTCCCTTTTTATGATGATTAAATGATTCTCCATTCATTTTCATTTCAAAACGTATTTATTTAAAGACCTTTTAAGCGTCGTACGAAGCCAACTCTTGTCGTGACAAATCATGACAACACACACAATATTTTGGACCAAACAAATAATTACAAAGAAGAAAAACAACAAAAAAAGTGTAAACTGCAGTTTTTTTCTACTTTCTAATTCTTTGTTTGGCCCCAAAACATTGTTTTCAAGAGTTGGCTTTGTCCGCGGCGTAAACATCTTTAAATAAATACTTTCTGAAAAGTCTATGAGGAAAATGAACAGGGATTTACTTTCCGGGTCTCTCGAGGGGGCGGGACTGCTTGAACTGCTGGGCAGGATGTAGAAGACATTTTTAGAATCTGATCTCAGGTCAAAATAATTATTTATTATTTATTATTTGTCCTTGACATGAAACCGTTTGAGAGCCACTGCAGTTCTAGGTATTAGTGTGTATGGACTCACGCACCGCATGATCAATATAAGACACCAATCAATCAATCAATCAATGGCGTATAGACTCACGCAGGCGACCAGGGGGAGAGCGGAGGTCATCAGTGGAGCGGTGGCTCCCCGACGCAGAACTACTAGGACTACGGTCTGACACACACACACACACACACACACGCACGCACACACGCACGCGCACACACACACACGCACGCACACACACACACACACACACACACACACACACACACACACACGCACACACACACACGCGCACGCAGACACACGGCAGGGCAGCGAGAAATGACAGAGAAATGACAGAGTGCACGAGAGACGATTTGATCCAGAAAGTAGTGGAAGGAAGAGGTAGAAAATATTACAATATTAATTTGTTAAACTATAGGACAAATCAAACCATAGTCATTAAAGCTGCAATCCATATACGCTTGCATTATTGGTGCTGTGATTTGGGAAAACAAACTCCTATACACATACTATATATATCATACCGATTGGTAAGCAAAATAAAAAAATAACACAACATGATGCATTAAAAAATTAAAATAAGTATACACTGGATTGCAGCTTTAACATGAATACGTTTGGTTTATATACTGTAGTTCATATATTAGTAGGAATGAATTCATAGAACAGGTGAATCTACATAGAGGACCATGCCATATACTGTACACACACACAGAAATAACATGTATAGAAATAGCAGAGCATTAGGTAGGCCTACTGTCCATTCTCTCCACATCCCTCACACACTCACTAGAAGCTGAGTTGGAGGGTCTACTCCAGGGCACGTATAGTGCCAGTGTTGTTTTTGGCAGCAAATTTCTATTTTAGTTTAGTCATAATATAGTCTTTGGACTGAAACTTCATTTAGTTTTTGTCATATTTTAGTCACCTGGAATGTCTTAGTGTTAGTCTAGTTTTAGTCGACTAAACGTCATAAGATTTTAGTCGACTAAATCTACAGTTGATTTAGTCGACTAAAATGTATTTTAGCGGGCCTTGATGCCGTTGTAATGAGTGTTTTTACATTTACTGAAAATAGCCGATCTACAAGCTATTTTCAGCATGCAACCAAAGTGTAGAATTACTTATACTGGATCTCTTGTCCACTAGTCCCTTCCTAACATTTTACTCTAGTTTTTATTTGTCGACGAAATTGTCAGTATATTTAGTCTTAGTTTGAGTCGTCGTAGCTTAATTTTCATGTAGTTTCCATTCGTTTTCGTCAGTGAAAAAAGGTAGTCGACGAACATTTTTCGTCTTAGTTTCAGTCGACGAAAACAACACTGCGTAGTGCCTCAAAATACCTTGATAATAACTATAGAATTCATCAATGTCACCACTTAGACCCCTCTACACTATGTCCACCAGCCAGGGAGTGGTACAGTGGAAGGGTTTCTCTACTCACTAGCAGCAGTGTTGGAGGGTTTTTTCCTACACTATGTCCACCAGCCAGGGAGCGGTACAGTGGAAGGGTTTCTCTACTCACTAGCAGCAGTGTTGGAGGGTTTTTTCCTACACTATGTCCACCAGCCAGGGAGCGGTACAGTGGAAGGGTTTCTCTACTCACTAGCAGCAGTGTTGGAGGGTTTTTTCCTACACTATGTCCACCAGCCAGGGAGCGGTACAGTGGAAGGGTTTCTCTACTCACTAGCAGCAGTGTTGGAGGGCTTTTCCTACACTATGTCCACCAGCCAGGGAGTGGTACAGTGGAAGGGTTTCTCTACTCACTAGCAGCAGTGTTGGAGGGTTTTTCCTACACTATGTCCACCAGCCAGGGAGCGGTACAGTGGAAGGGTTTCTCTACTCACTAGCAGCAGTGTTGGAGGGTTTTTCCTACACTATGTCCACCAGCCAGGGAGCGGTACAGTGGAAGGGTTTCTCTACTCACTAGCAGCAGTGTTGGAGGGTTTTTCCTACACTATGTCCACCAGCCAGGGAGCGGTACAGTGGAAGGGTTTCTCTACTCACTAGCAGCAGTGTTGGAGGGTTTTTCCTACACTATGTCCACCAGCCAGGGAGCGGTACAGTGGAAGGGTTTCTCTACTCACTAGCAGCAGTGTTGGAGGGTTTCCCTACATCCACCATGGAGCGGTACAGTGGAAGGGTTTCTCTACTCACTAGCAGCAGTGTTGGAGGGTTTCCCTACGTCCACCATGGAGCGGTACAGTGGAAGGGTTTCTCTACTCACTAGCTGCAGTGTTGGAGGGTTTCCCTACGTCCACCATGGAGCGGTACAGTGGAAGGGTTTCTCTACTCACTAGCAGCAGTGTTGGAGGGTTTCCCTACGTCCACCATGGAGCGGTACAGTGGAAGGGTTTCTCTACTCACTAGCTGCAGTGTTGGAGGGTTTCCCTACGTCCACCATGGAGCGGTACAGTGGAAGGGTTTCTCTACTCACTAGCTGCAGTGTTGGAGGGTTTCCCTACGTCCACCATGGAGCGGTACAGTGGAAGGGTTTCTCTACTCACTAGCTGCAGTGTTGGAGGGTTTCCCTACGTCCACCATGGAGCGGTACAGTGGAAGGGTTTCTCTACTCACTAGCTGCAGTGTTGGAGGGTTTCCCTACGTCCACCATGGAGCGGTACAGTGGAAGGGTTTCTCTACTCACTAGCTGCAGTGTTGGAGGGTTTCCCTACGTCCACCATGGAGCGGTACAGTGGAAGGGTTTCTCTACTCACTAGCAGCAGTGTTGGAGGGTTTCCCTACGTCCACCATGGAGCGGTACAGTGGAAGGGTTTCTCTACTCACTAGCAGCAGTGTTGGAGGGTTTCCCTACGTCCACCATGGAGCGGTACAGTGGAAGGGTTTCTCTACTCACTAGCAGCAGTGTTGGAGGGTTTCCCTACGTCCACCAGGGAGCGGTACAGTGGAAGGGTTTCTCTACTCACTAGCAGCAGTGTTGGAGGGTTTCCCTACGTCCACCAGGGAGCGGTACAGTGGAAGGGTTTCTCTACTCACTAGCAGCAGTGTTGGAGGGTTTCCCTACGTCCACCATGGAGCGGTACAGTGGAAGGGTTTCTCTACTCACTAGCAGCAGTGTTGGAGGGTTTCCCTACGTCCACCATGGAGCGGTGGATGCGTTTCTTGGTGTTGTGATTGTGTCTCCGTAGCAACACGAAGCGGATCTGCTCCTTCACTTCTGGGCCAATCAGAGCGTCGGCCGCCTGGCGCTCCACGATCTCATCTGGGAGTCAAACGTCAAAACAAACAAATGAGAAGACCATCATTTGGTTTAACACGAGAAGACCATCATTTGGTTTAACATGAGAAGACCATCATTTGGTTTAACATGAGAAGACCATCATTTGGTTTAACACGAGAAGACCATCATTTGGTTTAACACGAGAAGACCATCATTTGGTTTAACACGAGAAGACCATCATTTGGTTTAACATGAGAAGACCATCATTTGGTTTAACACGAGAAGACCATCATTTGGTTTAACACGAGAAGACCATCATTTGGTTTAACACGAGAAGACCATCATTTGGTTTAACACGAGAAGACCATCATTTGGTTTAACACGAGAAGACCATCATTTGGTTTAACACGAGAAGACCATCATTTGGTTTAACATGAGAAGACCATCATTCGGTTTAACATGAGAAGACCATCATTTGGTTTAACACGAGAAGACCATCATTCGGTTTAACATGAGAAGACCATCATTTGGTTTAACACGAGAAGACCATCATTTGGTTTAACACGAGAAGACCATCATTTGGTTTAACATGAGAAGACCATCATTTGGTTTAACATGAGAAGACCATCATTCGGTTTAACATGAGAAGACCATCATTCGGTTTAACATGAGAAGACCATCATTCGGTTTAACATGAGAAGACCATCATTTGGTTTAACATGAGAAGACCATCATTTGGTTTAACATGAGAAGACCATCATTTGGTTTAACATGAGAAGACCATCATTTGGTTTAACATGAGAAGACCATCATTTGGTTTAGCATGAGAAGACCATCATTTGGTTTAACATGAGAAGACCATCATTTGGTTTAACACGAGAAGACCATCATTTGGTTTAACATGAGAAGACCATCATTTGGTTTAACACGAGAAGACCATCATTCGGTTTAACATGAGAAGACCATCATTTGGTTTAACACGAGAAGACCATCATTCGGTTTAACACGAGAAGACCATCATTTGGTTTAACACGAGAAGACCATCATTTGGTTTAACACGAGAAGACCATCATTTGGTTTAACACGAGAAGACCATCATTTGGTTTAACACGAGAAGACCATCATTTGGTTTAACACGAGAAGACCATCATTTGGTTTAACATGAGAAGACCATCATTTGGTTTAACACGAGAAGACCATCATTCGGTTTAACATGAGAAGACCATCATTTGGTTTAACACGAGAAGACCATCATTCGGTTTAACACGAGAAGACCATCATTTGGTTTAACATGAGAAGACCATCATTTGGTTTAACATGAGAAGACCATCATTTGGTTTAACATGAGAAGACCATCATTTGGTTTAACATGAGAAGACCATCATTCGGTTTAACATGAGAAGACCATCATTTGGTTTAACATGAGAAGACCATCATTTGGTTTAACATGAGAAGACCATCATTTGGTTTAACATGAGAAGACCATCATTCGGTTTAACATGAGAAGACCATCATTTGGTTTAACACGAGAAGACCATCATTTGGTTTAACACGAGAAGACCATCATTTGGTTTAACATGAGAAGACCATCATTTGGTTTAGCACGTCGTAAACTGAAGCTGCACAATGCATCATCGCATTGTGTAACTTGTAGTTTAGCATTATAACCACTTAAACCCTCAATACTTAGTCAACTTGACCTTGAGCTCTGTCCTCTGTGTGTACTGACACCAAACCTCTTCACCAAAAATAGTCCATCTACAGTACACGCTCTGCGACTGACTGTGTGTGTGTGTGTGTGTGTGTGTGTGTGTGTGTGTGTGTGTGTGTGTGTGTGTGTGTGTGTGTGTGTGTGTGTGTGTGTGTGTGTGTGTGTGTCTGTGTGTGTGTGTGTGTGTATGTGTCCAGAATAGGGATATTATTATTCAAGTAACAAGAATACAAAAAAGAATGAAACTATCACACGTAACAGTCCAGTTCCTCCCGCCTATAGTAACTCTGGGGACCCCCAGGGGGGGGGGGGGTGGGGGACCCCCTGTTGAAGACCCGCTGCCTAATAGAGTAACAGAACACAATAGTGGACACACACCTACTATCTGCGGCAGTGAGTAGGCGTCCAGGTCCAGCAGAACGCTGCCGGTCTGCAGACAGGTCCTGAGTTCAAACAGGCTATGGAGGGTCAGCGTGGCCACGTGAGGTTTGCTCCACCTCTCCCCTCCCTCCTCCACCTTCTCCTCAAACTTCACCCACCTGGAAGGATGAAAAAGGAAGCGTCAAAGTGCGCCGATGAGGCGGCGTTCTTATACAGGGGGACTGGAGACATACAACTATTACGCTGCGTTGTATAGGCAGATAAAAAAAAGCCTGTAACTTTGTGTCTTCATGTCACTGGCTTCCATTGAAAGTTAACTGTGGTTTATAGCTTTAGTTTTCACTGGAAGCCAGCGGAATTATATGATATGGTGTAGATATACTGTAGTACTTTACTGTCAGTTTGCACTGAAATGTGTCTTGCGACCCAGCGGCCTTGTGTATGCAACACATACAGTATACACACATTGACATGACACAAAACAGAAAAGAAATTACAATTACAAACATGGAAACATAAAGGCAAGAGCAAAGTCCACAGCTCAGTCTATAGTCCTCCTGGACAAAATCCTCAAAGTTGACTGATGTACACAAAGGGCCTCTTCAGTCTGACCTCATTGTATATGCTGGAACACCATTATCACCATTATCTCCAATGTTTGCAGGCTGCAAGCTGCAAATTGCAGCTGATATACATTAATACTGAATTATGTTAAATGAGTCCTCGAACTGGAATTAATGATTAACCGACATTAATTCTGAATCTAATGAAGACTCACAATCACCCGTATGTACTGTATGTCTTTAAATGGTCAATGGTAAATGGTGCATTTATATATCGCCTTTAGCCAAGGTGCTTTACATAGATTGTGCATTACATTCACCCGTTCATACACCGATTGCGGCGGAAGCCATGCAATGTATACCAACCAGCACATCGGGAGGAATTTGGGGTTCAGTGTCTTGCCCAAGGACACTTCGACATGTAGACAGGAGGAGGAGGAGCCGGGATTCGAACCGCCGACCCATGGATCATTGGACGACCTGCTCTACCTCCTGAGCCACAGCCCCCCCTTTACCTGGCAGACTCTTTCCACTCCAGTTCGTCTCCGTCCTGTTGCAGGGTGTCCATCTCTGTGAAGATGGTGGGCTTCGGACGGCCGTCATCTTCCCCCAGAATCTGATGCAAACGCTCTGCTGCCGGAGAGACTGACGACAAACAACACTTTGGTTTAGTCAGATTACATTAGGAATAGGCAACTGTCTGCGTACGCTTCTTCCATGCTTTACACAGCAATGGTATAGGCTGTGCGTGCGTGCGTGCGTGCGTGTGATCCATGCGAGAAAACGTAATAAAAGCAAGATAGAATGTAAATGTGTTCTGTGTGGGGTGAAAGAGCCATTGTAAAACAGAAGGTGTATTTTGCATTGTCTGCAGCAACAGGTTCAACTGTTTCACCTCATAAGGACATCTACAGTAGCTGGCTTTAACCTATTTAGGCCTGAGGACGATTCTTAAAAAATGTCTTCTAAATCCTAAAAGTTTTCTGAAAAACCCATGTTTCTATGTCAGTATTACTCAACCTTTTTCATGTCAAGGACCCCCAGAATTATCTGTATTTGGCCGCCGGACCCCCATCTGAAAATATGATGAAAGATTTGCGCCACATTTTCACGATAAAAAAAAATAGCAAATCTACAAGCTCGTAGATCTACTATTTTTCAATAGCTAAAGTGTAACACCAAAAGGGGTGACCGTTCAGAATGGGTTAAACCGTCTTTGATAAAAAGAGAAACATGCAAAACATGACTGACTCGATCAGTCCATATTGAGGTTAATTTGCATAGTTAATGTTTAAACCGTTACAGTTCAGAGTATATAAAGTACGGCACCAATATTGTATGAATTCAGAACTGAAGCTTCAGTAGTTGAGTGAGGATTGGAACAGCTTCTACATTGACTCCTGAAAACTCAACCGTTGCTCCTGAAATCATCTGGCTACAAGGTGAGTGAGCTTAATTTATTATTGAATTAACTTATAGTTAAAATAATCTGTCTACAAGGTGAGTTTAATTTAATATTGATTTAATGTATAGTCAAAATCATCTGGCTACAAGCATAACATATTGTCTACGTCTCACTTTAAAATAAATGAATCAATGATCAATGTATATAATTATTCAAGTGTTTTTGTTTCACCAACAAAGTGGCACGCTGTAAAAGTTATAAAAAAAAAAAAAATAGGTTAAACACTACAAGGAATTATTTGGAATGACTCAGATATAAACGGTGTGTGTGTGTGTGTGTGTGTGTGTGTGTGTGTGTGTGTGTGTGTGTGTGTGTGTGTGTGTGTGTGTGTGTGTGTGTGTAGACCAGAGAGAGATGGCTGCACATGGAATCATGGTCCGTGGCCTGATGCTACTCATGATGGTAAGTTACACCAGCCTCCCTACATGTTTTCCTTTTGGGGCCCAGATGACGGTGATGTGACAATTTAAGGACTTTTAAGACCTTTTTGCCTAAACAATGAGAAAGAAAGGAAAGCCTTTACTGAGAAACAGTGTGAGTTACACTAGATCTCTGCTGTCAGAAAAACAATGCCTCATCAAAGTTGGTATGGTGACTTTATACATTGTCGGATACTTGAATGTGTCCTCATTACTTCACCCAAATACAGCTCAATGTGTTCTTATAATATCATTACTTTACCCAAATACAGCTCACTGTGTTCTTATAATATCATTACTTCACCCAAATACAGCTCAATGTGTTCTTATAATATCATTACTTTACCCAAATACAGCTCACTGTGTTCTTATAATATCATTACTTTACCCAAATACAGCTCACTGTGTTCTTATAATATCATTACTTCACCCAAATACAGCTCACTGTGTTCTTATAATATCATTACTTCACCCAAATACAGCTCAATGTGTTCTTATAATATCATTACTTTACCCAAATACAGCTCACTGTGTTCTTATAATATCATTACTTTACCCAAATACAGCTCACTGTGTTCTTATAATATCATTACTTCACCCAAATACAGCTCAATGTGTTCTTATAATATCATTACTTTACCCAAATACAGCTCACTGTGTTCTTATAATATCATTACTTTACCCAAATACAGCTCACTGTGTTCTTATAATATCATTACTTTACCCAAATACAGCTCACTGTGTTCTTATAATATCATTACTTTACCCAAATACAGCTCAATGTGTTCTTATAATATCATTACTTTACCCAAATACAGCTCACTGTGTTCTTATAATATCATTACTTTACCCAAATACAGCTCAATGTGTTCTTATAATATCATTACTTCACCCAAATACAGCTCAATGTGTTCTTATAATATCATTACTTTACCCAAATACAGCTCACTGTGTTCTTATAATATCATTACTTTACCCAAATACAGCTCACTGTGTTCTTATAATATCATTACTTCACCCAAATACAGCTCAATGTGTTCTTATAATATCATTACTTTACCCAAATACAGCTCACTGTGTTCTTATAATATCATTACTTCACCCAAATACAGCTCAATGTGTTCTTATAATATCATTACTTCACCCAAATGCAGCTCACTGTGTTCTTATAATATCATTACTTTACCCAAATACAGCTCACTGTGTTCTTATAATATCATTACTTTACCCAAATACAGCTCACTGTGTTCTTATAATATCATCGCTTCACCCAAATGCAGCTCAATGTGTTCTTATAATATCATCGCTTCACCCAAATACAGCTCACTGTGTTCTTATAATATCATCGCTTCACCCAAATGCAGCTCACTGTGTTCTTATAATATCATCGCTTCACCCAAATGCAGCTCACTGTGTTCTTATAATATCATCGCTTCACCCAAATACAGCTCACTGTGTTCTTATAATATCATCGCTTCACCCAAATGCAGCTCAATGTGTTCTTATAATATCATCGCTTCACCCAAATACAGCTCACTGTGTTCTTATAATATCATCGCTTCACCCAAATACAGCTCACTGTGTTCTTATAATATCATCGCTTCACCCAAATGCAGCTCAATGTGTTCTTATAATATCATCGCTTCACCCAAATACAGCTCAAGTGTAGTTAGGAGGTGTAGAATACTTTCGCTCTTCCGGCGAACTTTGAAATAATTGTGATATTGATTTGAAGTCAGCATACAGTAAGATACTGTATATGCGTTGTGACTTCAAATCAATATCGCCACTGCATGGAACTTGTCCATATTTTTGTCGTCACAGCTTGTGTTTCTGAGTGGTCCAATGAGAGGCAGCTCCATCTCAGAGGACAGAGCGACGCTCCAAGACTTTGACGTGGCTTTATCAGCAGGTGAGAACAACAACCCGATCCATCGTTTATACCAGAGCTTCCCCACCACTTGGTACTAGTACCACTGGTACCACTGGTACCACTGGTACCACTGGTACCACTTGGTACTAGTACCAGTGGTACCACTGGTACCACTGGTACTACTGGTACCACTGGTACTACTGGTACCACTGGTATAGATAGAATACTTTATTGGCAGTTTAAGAAAATTACAGAAAGTGACATCATTTTATAAAACGCCAAATGGACTAAGACACAAAAAAGCCTTCGCTTGTTTCCATTGTGGTCCACTTTGTAACATGAAACTATACACATACATACTGTACAGACAAAACAACCATGGAACATATAATAAATAATCCTTATATATAAGGCTGGGAGCTATATACATAGGACAAGAGGTACCCTGAGAGAATAGTCCTGAGCATGGAAGATGGGCTATCCAGGGTCGGAAGCTAACTATGACCAGTGAGAGTGTGGAGCCATGATTTCAGGTCTTTCCTAAATATTGCAATAGAATTTAGGGATTTCAGGGCTGGAGGGAGTGCATTCCACAGAGTAGTGGCTGCGTAGAAAAAAGCATTTTTTCCCATGAGTGTCCTGAAACTGGGGGGAACTAGATCATAGGGACTTCCTCTGGTTGAGTACCTGTGAGCATCCCTCACTCTGGGCAGGTAGCCCATCAGGTATTCTGGAACAGAGGCACCTAGGATCTTGAAGACCAGACACAATGAGAGCTGAGATACTCTCTCCTCCACCCTTAGCCATCCCAGGCTACTAAAGTGGGCACTGGTACCACTGGTACTACTGGTACTACTAGTACCACTGGTACTAGTACCAGTGGTGGTACTTGAGCCCCCCTCTGGTGGTACACAGAGGAGTCGCCCCAAAAGTCGCGAGTGTGACAATCTACCAAGCACCAAGTCTCTCGAGCTTGTAGATCTGCTATTTTTTGAAAAATCGTGAAAACGTGTGCAAATCTTTGAATATATATATATATATATATATATAACGTTTTTAACTCATATCTTTGCTTCTGGGGGGTCCCTGGAACATTATGATCATGCTGGGCGTCCTTGACATGAAATAGTTTGACCACCGCTGGACATAGAAACAGAACATTGTTAGGATTTAGAAGCCATTTTCTTTAGAACCGGCCTCAGGTCTAAATGGGTTTACAAGCGGGGTGCAACGATATAGTAACTGCATTGAAAAATCGATTTTAATTTTCATGAATCGAAGTAGTAAAAAAAGCAACATTGATTATGTATCCTGTATCGTATCGTTTTGCAATGCAAATAATCGGTATCGATTCGTTTTATGCAAATAATATTATATATAACATTTGTGTGTGTGGTATTTAGCAATTTTTAGAAGAGGGGATTAATTACTTAGTTTAAAATGATGTCAATGTATTTTAAATAGTTACTGTATCGATTTGAAATCATTGAATCGTACCGTATCGGATCACCATAATGAACCAATACCGTCCACGTATCGTATCGTCAAACATGATACGTATCGTATCGCTGTTAAAATGTATCGTTACACCCCTAGTTTACAATGTAACGACATGTTGTTTCAGATGCACAGGGACACGGTGATACATCCAGCGAGGATCACCTGCTCGTTAAGCGCGGCAAGGACAAGAACAAGGGTGTTGTCGAGCAGAAGAAGCCCGACCACTTCATTAACAACGGTCTCCTCAAAGTCTACAGGAAGGTCATGAAGGCCGTCTTGCAGCATTATGGCAAAGAAGTGCAAGACTTTGAGAATCACCCTATGCTCAAGGATAATCCCGATACGATGGCGAAGTTCCGCTACCAAAACGCCATAACAGATAACAATATCCTTCAGACCATAATGACCCGGGGTGCTACGGCTATAGCCAAGCCAGAAGGAGGCGATGCTAACGCTAAAAAATTTGGCACGTTTTTTCCTCCACTGGTTACTGCATCTGTAGCTTATGCTATCCAACTGGTCGCGTACTCGATGGAACATGATAAAGCGGGCGCGGCCCCTGAAACTGAAAAATTACGACTTGCTGTAACTAAGGCTGCTACTGCTCTTGTGAAGGAGAGAGCATATTATGACGGGGATGCCTACATCAGGTGGATAAAAGATAAGAACAATAATGAAATAGCTAAAGTGGATGGAGAGCTTAAGAAGGCTGAGATAGAAGTAATAGCAATGCTGCGTGATGTTGTTAACCAGCTGCCCATATTTGCTCAGGTCGCGGCTCATGTGGTCCTTGGCACATAGACGGTATACAAGGCAAATGTCTAGAATTCGGTTCAATGCTACGATTGTGTACATTATTTATGCACAATGAATGGATTCTGGGTGATGACTGACTTAAGTTTGTCCAGCATGTTGTTCAGAACATATCTGTTCAATATTATATTATTATAAGTATTATGAATATTATTAATAATCTATGATGTTGTTCATGTATGTTCACAATCACAATGCAGACACATGAATAAACTACTAAATAACATGATGTTTAGTGTACATAGGCCTACTGTATCTGTTCACGGGTTGGTTCACCATACAATACAATAATGAAAGAGTCATGTAAAGAAATGTGTTTAGCAGAAATGGGTCTCATGGTGGCGCTATAACAGGCAGATCAGTGAAAATAAAATAAAAGCTTTTTCCTTGCGGCCTCTAGGGAGTACGCATACAAAGCTGTACACAGATCAGTGCAGTTATAGGTAAAACATGATTTGGCCTCATAGCGCCACCATGAGGCTGAAAAATGTAAGTGCACATTCTTCAGCGTAGTGGGAATGTGCATGTGTAATTTCATGGAAATCGCACGCTGTGTTCATGATTTATTTGAGCCGTTTTGTTCTAAACGGACCAGTCGTGCAAACTTTAGATGTCAATCGTAGCCAATCAGATTCAGAATATGAATATCAAATCAAACAGATCTGTGTTGATCACTCTATATATAGTGTTTACCAATGTGCGTGATGTATGGAAAAGATCTGTGCAAGTACCATGAAGACATGTGTTTTATAAACATCAACAAGTTGTACACAGATTGGTGCACTTGTATAGGTAAAACGGGAATTGGCCTGTTATAGGGCCACCGTGAGGCTTGGAATTGTTTAAGTGACATGTCTTCCTCTGCCTAGTGGGAATGTGCGTGTATAATCGCACGGAAATCACACGCCGTGTTCATGATTTGTGGCATTTTGTTTGAAACTGACCAATCCTACAATCCTATAGCCAATGGGGATGGAATATAGGAAATGGGACAGATCCGTGTTGATCACGTGACTATAGACATGGTGTGAACCGATGGGACAGATCCGTGTTGATCACGTGACTATAGACATGGTGTAAACCCATTTGGACAGATCCGTGTTGATCACGTGTGACTATAGACATGGTGTAAACCCATTTGGACAGATCCGTGTTGATCACGTGTGACTATAGACATGGTGTAAACCCATTTGTGTGACGTGTGGTTAAAATGTGTAATGAGTAATGTAATGAAATGTGTTTAGCAAAAAAACAGCCTCATGGTGGCGCTATAAACGGTTTGGCATCGGCCCGGGCCAACGGTGCCGGAGGTTGGCTGTACACGGACGGACGGACGGACGGACGGACGGACACACGGACACTAGTGGGACGATATGGGTACCTCACAATACGATATCTGTGGCGATATTAGGCCCTCGATGATGATAATAATAATATCACGATATTCAATATATTGCGATATTCAATATATTGCAAGAGATTTCATCAACGATATATCAAGGTGATGTCTCTAACTGAACATGAAAGAATAACCATAAAAAAGGCAAAAATCGGGAATTATGCATCGATTCCAAAATTATTTTTTGTGCCACAAACTGGCCAATAAGTACATGAATCTTGCCTCCTCCAAACAGTAAAACACTGACTGCAACTTTGCAACTTGTCTGTCCACAACAATGGGTATAGCCTACTACTGCTAGTACTAACCAGAGGCCTATCTACAATAAGGCGAGGACAGGCCTGTCCAAATCCATTTTCTGCCTGGCCAAAATAGGACACTATATACTATAGGACAAAAACAAGACCTGTTGAACCATTAGTGGACAGCAGATTGACCGCTGCGCGTATAGAACGCCACTCTCAATCACCCATTGGAATGCAAATGCATGCCTTTCAGCTACTGTATATCTCTTTGAAAACCTTTGTGCGTGGGGGGACAACAATTACCACATCTTGCCTGTCCGAAATGTAATTCTTGCCTGCCCAAAATTTAATTCCTGGAAACGCCACTGGTACTGGAGCGGGCAATATTATAAATATTGCGGCGATATATTACGATATATATCGCAATATCGACATAATCGTCCCACCCCTAACGGACACATACGGACGGAGTGCAAAACATACTCTCTCCCCATGCCCTCGGCCTGGTGGAGACAATCAAACATACTCTCTCCTGCATGCCCTCGGCCTGGTGGAGACAACAAAACATACTCTCTCCTGCATGCCCTCGGCCTGGTGGAGACAGTAAAACATACTCTCTCCCCATGCCTTCGGCCTGGTGGAGACAATAAAACATACTCTCTCCCCATGCCTTCGGCCTGGTGGAGACAACAAAACATACTCTCTCCCCATGCCTTCGGCCTGGTGGAGACAATAAAACATACTCTCTCCCCATGCCTTCGGCCTGGTGGAGACAACAAAACATACTCTCTCCCCATGCCTTCGGCCTGGTGGAGACAATAAAACATACTCTCTCCTGCATGCCTTCGGCCTGGTGGAGACAATAAAACACACTCTCTCCCCATGCCTTCGGCCTGGTGGAGACAACAAAACATACTCTCTCCCCATGCCTTCGGCCTGGTGGAGACAACAAAACATACTCTCTCCCCATGCCTTCGGCCTGGTGGAGACAACAAAACATACTCTCTCCTGCATGCCTTCGGCCTGGTGGAGACAACAAAACATACTCTCTCCTGCATGCCTTCGGCCTGGTGGAGACAACAAAACATACTCTCTCCTGCATGCCCTCGGCCTGGTGGAGACAACAAAACAT